>NC_060279.1:52246058-52277035 GCF_021613505.1 Equus quagga | reverse complement strand
CTTCAGACTCCATTGATTTGGTTGGTTGGTCCGTTTGTTTCTTCCTGCTAATTCCTAATAATTCAGAATTGCTTAACCATTGTTTTAACAGATGATGGGCTACCCACTCTCTGAAGGCAAGCTGGACCAGACGACAGCCACGTCTCTCTTGTAGAAGTCCTACTCCATTGTTGTAAGAGTCTAGGGAATCCCAGGAACTGGCTGAGACCAAAGAGAGGAGGGGCTTGCCTCAAATCACAGACCCATTAAATGACAGAGTGAAGACTGGGGCCAGAGGGATCTACCCCCATTTTTCTGCCTTTTCCTGCCACTTTGGGTAAAGGGTGGTTGCACAGGAATCAAGAGGTTCACCACTAACCTAAGAAGAGAAGCTGTGTCACTCACCAGAGAGTGGCAGTCACTTTCACTCTTGATCAATTTCAGAATATCCCTAAGGAACTGACTCCAGTGGCCACCAAGACATATTTAGGAGGAACTGATGACCCTGTCAAAAAGAAGGACCTCTTCCTGGACTTGCTTGGAGATGGGATGTTTGGTGTCCCATCTGTGACCGTAGCCCGTTACCACAGAGGTAAGTCCTAGAGGTTGGACAGCAAAGGGACTCTGATCCCACCAGCTTCACTGCTTATCCTGCCCACCTTGCAGCATAGACAGATAAGTGGAAACCGCCAAGAGGTAGTCCTCTGAGATCAATTCCATACGGCCTGGGTTGGGACAATGTCCTATTTTGGTTCCACCAGAAGCTGACTCTGAGAAAAGGATCTGAAGACAAGTAGTTTATTTGAGAGGTGATCCCAGAAAATACCAGTAGAGGAGTATGGAAGTGACATGGGAAGGAGAAGGAAGCCAATTCATGATGCCCTGTCAAGCAAGTATCCACATGGACACTGGAGTTGGGGAGCTCTGAGAAACTAGCAGAAGACATTCTCAGGGTTATCTCGTGTCAGCGGCATGGCCGCTGGGGCATTTATCCTCCAACTCCCATAAGTCATTGGTTGAAGGCAGTTCCCAAGGTTAATTGGTTCCCAGGTTAATTCCCTCATGATTTGACCTGCTGCACATATGGCAAGAGTGGTCTCTGGTGGCCAAAGTCCTCAGGCAGAGATCTATAGGTGCCAGACGCAGAAGTCAGGCTGGCATACCCAGAAGTAGGGGGTATGGTGAGGTACAGTCAACATGTGCTAAAGGGACTCATCACCTAAAGTTATGTCTATATGGGAAATCTTGGAGGACGTGTCTTGGAAGATTTCTAAGGTCAGAGCTAGCTGGAAACTAGTTTATTAACCAGTGGAGCTGTGGGTACAGTGAAGCCAAGCACAGGATCCTGAGAGTTGTCCGGGACCAAGAAAGCCCAAAGAACTGAGCAATGAGACATGAGAGGGCAGGTGGCCTGGAATTCTCAATGTCTGCGGCTAGTTTTTGTCCATCCCAGTGTGTGCTGGGTCTACCACAGGACCTTCTACATTGGCCCAAGCCATTGTGGGTGGAGTGTGAGGTCATGGTGGATGAACTCGCCTAGAGAGGAGGTGTCCCTTCTGGGTCCATTCTGAGGTCCTCACAGGACCCCTCCTTTTCTAGGAGCCCTCCTTCATCTAGTCTGCAAGCCAGGAAATGGTTCACTTGTCCATACCTCTCCCTCTAACTGTGCTGGGAGGGCTGTGAATTAAGGACATAATAAGCATGATAAAAAGTAGCTACAGCTACCTATTATGTCCCCAGGCACTCGGGACAGTAACATACAGGTGCTGGTTACCATTTCCTCCTCCCAAGGGTCCTGAGGAAACTCTTCAGCCAAGGGCCACCTGGGGTCAAATCTGTTCTTTCATCAACTTGGTCTTGCCTCCTGCCATGTGTCTACTTTGTGGGATCCCTGTCTGCACTGTCTCCTGGTCCAGCTATAGCAGACTTGTGTTTTTTATCTGATATTTCATGACTAGAGTTCAGGGTCTTTTGCCAGGTCTACACAGATTTTATCAACATTGTTCTCTCATTTTTGTCTTTGTCTCACTCCCTCTTTGATAAAAAACAGAACTTTTCGGAATATAAAATCAATTTCTTACAGTTGTAGAAAGTTATGAAAATATGGGAAGACATGGAGGAGAAACTAGGCACTACTCATCACTCCTCTACCTAGAAGTATCTTCTATAAATCTTTGATATATTTTCTTCTAATAGTATTTCCATGTCTTAGATATAATTTAAAAATTAATTTATACTATATTTTTGTTCATAGAATCTGGTATTGTAGGTATTTTCCCAGTGTCAATAAAAACTCGTTGAAAACATCCATTATTTCATGGATTAAAATTTACTTTAGTGTTCCTGTCCTATTGGCTATTTAGGATTGCTGCTCATATTTTGGTGCTCCAAAAAGCATTATGCTCGATCTCGTGTTCATAAATCTTATGAAGTCTCTAATAATTTTCTTAGGATTGGTTTTCAGAAGTGAAATTACTAGGCTGGACTGTAGGGGCATTTAAAGTTCTTGATGCAGATGGCAAAATTGGCTTCCAGTGTATAAAAGTGTGAATTTCTTAGTTCTCTCACTTGGGATAGTCAGTTAAAATAATAAAATAATGTTACCATTATTTTATTAGGTCCTTCCTCACCAAAAAAATAAAAAATAATAATAAAAAAGAGCATGACACTTTTAAATTGCGTAGTTTTGATTAGTAGCTCTCTCTTTGGCTCTGCTTTTCTTGTTGTTCCTAATTGTTATTATCCAAATTTGTGCCCTACTTTCCTCTGAAGACATGTTGTGATTGTGGGAATTTTATAAATCACAGTGGTTTAAGGCAGAATGTTAAAAAAAAAAAAAGAAAGAAGATTTTTTTTGGGTGCAGCATCCTGCCAAAAATAAGTTCTCTCGTTCACAGACAGTCTTCTTCTGTGGTTGGGTTCTGAACATGATCTAAAATTTTTGAGTGGCAGAGGCAAGGTTAAACCCCTCCTTTCAATGAGTTCTGCTTGACCTTGAAGCAATTATTTAACAATTGGATTTCTTGTGATTCTTCCAAATGACACCTCTTGCTAAATTAAGGGTACAATTATAGGAGGTGAGGGAGGCAATTACATAAACTATTCTACATCCTCATGTCGGGGTGGTGTATATTGTTAAATCATTTTGTGGTTGAATCTTTAACGATTAAAGATCTGATTATTGTCATTAGAAAATAACAAAAAATGTACCCCAATTTTGTATATATAAAAGGGATATGAGTGAAAATATTAGCAGACGTCTCTGAGTAGTGGGGCTATAAGTGATCCTTTTGTTCATTTCCCTTCTGTCTTCATTTTCCAGATGTGATATTGTACCCAAAAAGTTGTAAAATTTCTCCACCAGCCTGACTTGTGGGCATTATCATTGTTGCAAACTGCCAACTTCCCTGGGCCCGGTGGCTCAAGAGTTAGCCCTGAGGGAGCAGGGATGGGCAGCTCTGGTGAAGCCGTCAGCAGGAAAACTGACATCTCTGGAGCTTGGAGAGGGTGAGGGGAGGGGGGAGACAGGGGAGAGGAGGAGAGAGGGCAGCAGAGAGGCAACTTGTCCTTCCTACACCCCCTCATCTCTCTTCAGCCACCACCAGGCCGAGCAGGAGGCAAGAGATGTGAGGTGACAGAGAAAAAGGAAAGGCTGAGTTTGCGGTTTGTTGAGCTGAAGGTATTCTCCAAAGGAATGAAAACTAGCCTGTTATCAATGAAATACAGTGGTGTCAACTGCATGTATGTAGATGTTCTTGAGTGTGAATGCATCAGTAGGTGAAGGGGTTTATGTGTCTTCACCCAGTGCCCCCATAATGATAGTTATTTTGAATGGATTTACCCAGGGTTTCAAGATTCACTCATTCATTCATTCAGCCAGTCTTCGTTCGCTCATTCCTTCAACAAGCACCTGGCTCAAAACCCAGTTCCACCTCCATCAGCTATGTACCCTTGGGCAAATCAAGGAAGTTTTCTGAAACACTGTTTCTCTATTATGCTGATAACCAGGGTTTTCCTGCAGGGCCACACAGTGTCCTGCACACAGCTGACACTCACAATGGGCAGCTGTTATTAATGTTATTGTTGTTGTGTACTCAGGACCCAGGTGTGCCACCAATTCCCTGAGTGGTCAGGGCCTCTGGAGACCATCCTGGTGTGTCTCAGGTAAAATGAACTGTGTGTGAATCCATGTCTCCTTAGACGCTGGAGCCCCCACCTACGTGTATGAGTTTCAGTATAGCCCAAGCTTCTTATCAGACATGAGACCCAAGGCAGTGACAGGGGACCACACGGATGAGCTCTTCTCAGTCTTCGGGGCCCCATTTTTAAAAGGTGATGACCCTTTGGTGACTACGAACTTGGGATTAGGAGATCTGGGTTCAAGTCTCAGTTTGGTGCCCTTCGACAAATTCCTCCTCTCCAGGTCTTAATCTCTGAAATTCACCATAACAGAGTTGAACTATGAAGGTTCCCAGTCTTTCTCTTGCTCTAATGTGACATGTGCCCTCATTCATGATCATTATAAGAATCCATCCCTCGGCATCAATATGACGAGTGGTGGGTCACTGGCAGGGTCCTCCTCAAGGGCCACCACCCACTTCCCACTCAGCAAAGCATATCAGAATGAGTGGGAGTAAGGTTAGAATGGGTGTTGACCTTGAATTAGGGAAAATGTGTATCTAACTGTCTATCTATCCCACCATCTATATATCTATCTAAAACTCATACCTTATTAAATTTAATATATTTAGGAAGGTAATATTTTAAAGAAAATCTTTCCCAAATGTCTTCAGTACCTTAACTCTCAATAGTTATAGGCAACTTGTACCCCCCTCAGACTTGTTTGCAACATACCAGTGCCTCTGGGCATTTCCTGGTTGGGTGAATCCTTAGGGCCATTGCAGCTCCGTTATTTGTCAGATTTTGCACATATGTTGGTGGGTGAAGGAGATTGAGACAAGAGCCAAAGAAGAGCAATCCTAGGAGGTGGGGTTGCTGTAGTGGAAACCCTGGGATTTGGCATTGCGACCCTGAGGGGAGCCCACTCATGAATTGACTGCATTCCTTTGCTGAGTCCTAGGTTAGTAACTCTCAATCTTAATGTGCTCATAAATTACCCAAAACTTCTTAAAATGCATCTTTTGACTCAGCAGGTTTGGAGTAAGGGCTCTGATTCTCAATTATTAACAAGCTTTCAAGTGATGCTGCAGGCTCATGAACCACACTTTGAGTAGCAAAATGTTTTTGTCTTCTTCACCACAGAGGGTGCCTCAGAAGAGGAGATGAAACTCAGCAAGATGGTGATGAAATTCTGGGCCAACTTTGCTCAGAATGGGTGATGCTGGTGGCCAAGATGGAGCAGGGTTGGGAAGCTGTGGGGCATATCTTTTGGGAAGTGGTAGCTTCTAATGCTTGATTGTCAAATTCCTGGCTCTGTGTCCTCTGACATGAAAGCGCCCTAAAAATGGACAGGCTTCCCAGGAGATGGTGAGCTCCCTGTGCTTACGAGCCTCTTGGCGGAGATGACACCATGGGTTCTGTGTAAATCTCAGAGGGTTGTTGAGATCACACAGTAGTTTTGGGGAATTTCTGCTTGATTCTGTTCCCAGGAACCCCAATGACAAGGGACTGCCCCACTGGCTGGCCTATGACCAGAAGGAAGGGTACCTGCAGATTGGCATCCCCACCCAGGCAGCCCAGAAGCTGAAAGACAAGGAAGTGGCTTTCTGGACCGAGCTCCTGGCCAAGCAGGCAGTGGAGAAGCGACGCCAGACAGAACATGTTGAGCTGTGAATGAGCGGCCCAGCCGGCTTCAGGGGCCTGGGGGAGCTAGCACAGGGCTGTTCTAGAAGAGATGTTTATGACCCAAAGAGGCATCTTATTGTGGAGGCTGGGGAATTGTCTCATAGGAGGGGGTAGTGGCCAGGGAGGGGGAATTTCTGTATCAATGGTCAATTTTGGGAATAAATGTTCTTTTGGACACCAAGTCCGAGTCTGTGTCTTGGGCTGGAGGTTAAGCCATCCTCCTTAGAGAGAGAAGGATGAAGAGAAAGGGCGCCATAAGCAGAAAGGTGCCTCTGGCCAGTCTAGGTTGGCCTCTGGATAAACAGAATCCAGCAGGTTGGGCCTGGGAACTGCTGGGGTCTCTGGGCCCTCAACAACTTCCAGTAACAAGATGTGGGGTAGCGAGGGTGTAGTGTCCCTCTCCGCCATGTGGAGCTAAATGCAGAGGTGGAGGTGGCATAGACTGATGATGTAACTGGAGTAGGAGAGGGGAGGAGGTGCCGTGGTGACTCAGTGGCATGTTTTGTGGACCTTATTGTCGTTTCCGTAGGCCCACAATCCTTTCTTCAACATGCACAGTATCCTCGCAGGCCACTCACTGAGCTGTCTCTTCCAACAACTTGTCTGAGCCCCTTCTGTAGCCTGGACCACTCAAGGTCCAAGCAGTGACCACCTTGGAAGGAGTCCCTCAAGTGTCACCCTAAAACTGCCTCTTTCAGAATCCCTGGGGTGTCTTGTGGCTTCTGGAGGTTGTAAAAAGCTCTAGGGAGTGACACTCCCACCCTAACCGCAAGAAAATGCTGGACTCTCCTCAAAATCATGACTTTCCCGAACCATTCAAAGAGCTGAGGTTGCGGGTGAGCAATCAGCTTGAGGTCTCAGGAAGACAGGCATTGTGGAGCAGAGATGGGATGTGGATGCTGACTCACTGTCTCCTGCAGTTGGAAGATGGGTTCACCGTGGGTGTGAGTAGAACTACTCTAAAATTCCTGGTCAAGTGCTAACGGCCAAATGTGGGTTGGTATGAGGCTATAAAGTCCTCAGAGCCACTGACCCACGTGGGATTGTACACAGACTCTTCTCCATGGACCTCCATCAGGGGCTCCTGAGAAAGATGGGGAACAGGTAGGAAGACCAGAGAAAGCCTGCCTCAAGGGTACAGGCATGAAGTGCTGCTCAGACACTCCTCCCTTAGGAAGAAACTCCCTAAACCACAGGGGCAAGGGCAGCAAACCCGCCTCCCTCAGGGCCCTGGGGAGAGCTATTGAGGCTGCAGAAGAGGAAAATTTAAAATCCCTCTACTCCTGTGAAAGGGACAGGAGACCCACGTGGTTCCTTGTCCCTAGAGATCTTTTACTGCTGGGGAGGGGCAGAACCACTGAGAAAGCCCCCTCTCCACGACCAAGGGACACAGGGTCTGCCTAAGGCTGAGGCCCGACCAGGACAAGAGAAACCACTCCTGGATGCCAGCACCCAGTTTTACAAGGTGGTTTTACATTTTAACTCCTCCCAGCAATGTACACTCTGCATCTGTGCCAGTACGCGGTGTAGTTAGTTGCTTTATTTTTTATTTTTAGCCCTTTGGGCGGGTGTGTAATGGTACTCACTGTGGTTTCAGTCACGTTCCCTGGACGGCTGATGATACTGAGCTTCCTTCCATGTGCTTATTGGCAATTTGGACAGCTTCATTTGTCAAATGCCTGCTCAAGTCTTTCGCCCATTTTTAATGAGGTTTTTGTCTTTTTATTCTAGGGGTGAGAATTCTCATATATTCCAGATTTGATTCCTTTGTGAGATGTACATATTGTGAATGTTTTTCCCAGTCTGTGGCTTGTCTTCTTGCCTTCCTAATGATGTCTCTTGATAAGCAGAAGTTTTCAGTTTAGATGAAGTCCAATTTATCATTCGTTTCTTTTCTGATTAATGCTTTTGTATCCTCTCTGAGAAAGCTTTGTCCATCCTGATATCATGAAAATATTCTCCTACGTTTTCTTCTGAAAGCTTTATAGTTTAGTTTCCACATTTAGTTTGATGTGTCCTCAGATAATTTTTGTGTATGGTGAGGTAGGTGTCCACGGACCTTTATGGTAAGTGTTGATATTTGGTAGTGTAAGTCCTCCGACATTTTTCAAGGTCCTTTCAGTTTCCGTATAAGTTTTAGAGTCAGTGTTTAAATTTATCGCAAAAGAAAAGCCTGCTGGATTTCTCATTTGGATTGAATTCATTCTGCAGATCCGTTTGGGGAGATTTGATATCTCAATAACGAGAGCTCAAATGTATGAACATGGTTCCTCTTTCCACTTATTTGGATCTTCTTTAATTTCTCTATGAATGTTTTATTGTCCTTAAATCAGGGGTCTTCATATCTTCCATTGAAAGTATCCATGAGTATTTGATGTTTTCTGATGATATTATAATTAGCATTTAAAAACTTTATTTTCTGATTTTTCACTAGTAGAAAAAAATAGATTTTTTCATATTGAAAATAAATACGTTCCCACAAACTTAGTAACAGGCTCTTTTTATTTTTTTGAGGAAGGTTAGCCCTGAGCTTACATCTGCTGCCAATCGTCCTCTTTTTGCTGAGGAAGATTGGCCCTGAGCTAACATCCATGCCCATCTTCCTCCAGTTTATATGTGGGACGCCTACCACAGCATGGCTTGATGAGCAGTGCCATGTCCACACCCTGATCTGAACCACTGGCCACCGAAGTGGAACGTGGGCACTTAACTGCTGCGCCACCGGGCCGGCCCCTGTAACAGGCTTATTGTTGTGTACCCATGGTAATAAGTAGCCACCAGAATTGGTTTTGAACTTGTTCAGTTGATCAATGACAACTTGCTTCAGTGAACATACTTTTGCAAATCACCCAATTCCTAGGTTCTTGCTTCTGAAAATTAGCTCATCAGGGACAAACTCACTTTAATAAACACACTTCTGAGTGCCAACAACAGGAGTGTCCCCTGAGTACCCATGCCTCTGCAGGTGACGTCAATCCTCTTGTGTTATCTGCAGTTCACCCATCCCTGAACTCACTGTCTAATCACCCTTGTGAGTTTTTCCTTTGCCCCACGGGTACTTTGGAAGTTTGTTGTTTAATTTCAAAGTGTTTGGAAATTTTCTGATGATCTATTTGTCATTGATTTCTACGTTGTGATCAGAGAATATACTCTGTGTTATTTTAATACTTTGTGATTTATGCAAACTTATTTTAGGGCCCAGCGTATGGTCTATGTTTGTAAATGTTCCATGTGTCCTTGAAAAAGAAGGTATAATCTACAGTTGTTAGGGTAGTGCTTTATATATGTCAGTTAGGTCAAATTGATTAGTACTGCTGTTCAAATACATACGTTTACTGATTTTTTTCTGTCTAGTCAATTAATTATAGTTAGAACTATGTTAAAACTTCTCAGCTATTTTCGATTTCCTCTTTTGTTCAATTTTTGGTCCATATGCTGTGAGGCCCTGTGGTTGGTTGGGTACATAGACAACTTGTATTCTTATATCTTTCTGATCATGGTATTTTCTTTTCATCACTCAAAAATGATCCTCTTAATCTCCAGTAATATTTCTTACCTTGAAATCTCTTGTACTGAATGTACTGAAAATCTTTGTCATAAATTTCCGTGCTTAGTCCATTTTCATTAAAAGTGTTTACCAATATGGGTCAGCTTAAATCTACCTTCTGGCTATTGGTTTTGTAATTTTTTTTCCATCAGTTCTTTTGTTGTTTTTGTTGTTTCCTGTTTCCTATTTTCTTTTAGGTTGATTACGTATTTTTTATGATTTGTCTTTTGGTCTCTTCTATTGAGATTTTTAGCTACATAATACAAGAAACTTAATATAACATCAATCTCTTTACCCCCTTTTGTGTTATTTTGCCATATATTTTCCTTCTGGGCATCTTAGAACCCCATAGTACACTTGCATTATATTTGACTTGTTATTTTCTTTCACCTGAAGAATATCTTGTAAGTTTGGTAGTAATGTTCCCACTTTCATTAGTGATTTCAGTATTTTGAATCTTTTCTCTTTTTGCCTTGGTCAATCTAGAAAAAAGTTTTTTCCAATTGGTTAATCTTTTCAAGCAACCAGTTTTTGGTTTCATTGATTCTCTTTATTGTTTTTCTGTTCTTTATTTTGTTTATCTCCACTCTTATATTTGTGGATTTCATTCTTCTGCTTGTTTTGGATTTAGTTTGCTGTTTGTTTTACAGTTCCTTAAAATGTAAGGTTTGGTTATTTACTTGAGATCTTCCTTCTTCTCTAATGTAGGCGTTTACAGGCATAAATCTCCCTCTGAGCACTGCTTCCACTGCACCCCATAATTGTAGCATGTTGTGTTTCCATTTCATTTACCTCAAAGTATTTCTCGCTTCTCTTTTCATTTCTTCTTTGACGTACTCGTTAAGAGTGTCATTTTTAGATTCCACATATTTGTCAATTTTCTGAATTTCCTTTTGTTATTGATTTCTACTTTCACCTCACTATGGTAGGAAAAGATCATACACTTTGTATGATCTCAAGATTTCAAAATTTATTGAGACTTGTTTCGTAGCCTAACATACGGTATACCTTAGAGAATGTCCCCTGTACACTGAGAAGAATGTGTATTCTGCTGTTGTTGGTTAGAGTATGCTATAGGTGTGGGGTGTAGTTAGTTTACAGTGTTTTCAAATCTTTTATTTCCTTGTCAATATTCTGTTTAGATGTTCCATCCATTATTGAAAGTGGGATACTGAAGTGTCCAACTGTTATTTCGAAAAACTCTATTTCTCCCTTCAATCTTGTGAGTTCCTGCTTCATATATTTTGGAAATCTCTTGTTAGGTGCAAATAAGTTTATAATTGTTACATCTTCGTGGTGAGTGGACCCTTTCATTATTATAGAATGTCCTTCTTGGTCTATTGTAACGATTTTTGTCTTAAAGTCCATTTTGTCTGATATTAGTATAATCACTCCAGCTCTCTTTTTGTTACTGTTTCCATGGAGTATCTTGTTCCATGCTTTCACTTTCAACCCATTTGTATCTCTGGTTATAAAGTGAGTCTCTTGTAGACAGCATGCAGTTGGATCATGTATTTTTATCTACTCTGCTGATCTCTGTCTTTTAACTGCAGAATTTAATATTTTATATAATGTAATATATATTTAAATGTGTTTAATGTAATATATTTATATTTAATATAATAATTTATAAGGAAGGTTTGACTTCTGCCATTTTGCTATTTGCTTTCTCTATGTCTTGTATATTTTTGATGCTCTATTATTCCATTACAGCTTTCTTTTGTGTGAGATATTATTACAGTACCATTTTTTCCCCTTCTTATTATTTTTACTGTAGAGGTATACCTCAGAGATGTTGTGGGTTTGTTTCCAGACCACTGTAGTAAAGCGGATATCTCAATAACGCAAGTCACAGAAATTTTTTGGTTTCCTATTGCATATAAAAGATATGTTCGGAGGGCCGGCCCCGTAACCAAGTGGTCAAGTTCATGCACTCTGCTTTAGACACCAGGGTTTGGATCCTGGGCACAGACATGGCACCACTAATTAGGTCATGTTGAGGCGGCGTCCCACATGCCACAACTAGAAAGAGCCACCACTAAATATACAGCTATGTACTGGGGGGATTTGGGGAGAAAAAAGCAGGGAAAAAAAGAAGATTGGCAACAGTTGTTACCTCAGATGCCAATCTTTAAAAAAAAAAAGAAGATAAAAAAAGTTATGTTTACACTATACTGTAGTGTAATACTTGTGCAATAATGTTATGTCTAAAAAGCAATGTACCTATCTTAATTAAAACTTTCTTTATTGGTAAAAGTGCTAACCATCATCTGAGCCTTCAGTGAGTTGTAATTTTATTGCTGGTAGTTGATGGCTGCTGACTGATCAAGGTTGTAGTTGCTGAAGGTTGGGGCGACTGGCAATTTCTTAAAATAAGACAACAATGAAGTTTTCCTTATCAATTAACTCTTCCCTTCCTGAACAATTTCTCTGTAGTAGACAATGCTGTTTGATAGCATTTTACCCACAGTAGAACTTCTTTCAAAATTGGAGTCAATTCTCTCAAACTCTGCCACTGCCTTATCAACTAAGCTTATGTAATATTTAAATCTTTCATTGCCATTTCAACAATCTTCATAGCATCTTCATCAGGAATAGATTCCATCTCAAGAAACCACTTTCTTAGCTCATTCATAAGAAGCAACTTCTCATTCGTTAGAGTTTTAACATGAGATGGCAGCAGTTCCATCACATCTTCAGGCTCCACCTCTAATTCTAGTTCTTTTGCTATTTCCACCACATCTGCAGTTACTTCCTCCACTGAAGTCTTAAACTGAAAGTTATCCACGAGGTTTGGAATCAGTTTCTTCCAAACTCTTGTTAATGTTGATATTTGACCTCTTCCCACGAATCATGAATATTCTTAATGGCGCATAGAATGGTAAATCCTTTCCAGAAGGTTTTCAATTTGCTTTGCCGAAATCCATCAGAAGAATCACTATCTATGGCAGCCGTAGCCTTACAAAGTGTATTTCTTAAATCTTAAGACTTGAAGGTCAAAATTACTCCTTGATCTCCGGGCTGCAGAATGGATATTGTGTTAGCAGGCTTGAAAACAACAATAATCTCATTGTATATCTCCATCAGAGCTCTTGGGTGCCTGGGTACATTGTTAACAAGCAGTAATATTTTGAAAGGAATCTTTTTTTCTAAGCAGTAGGTCTTAACACTGGGCTTAAGATAGTCAGTCAACCATGTTGTAAACAGATGTGCTGTCACACAGACTTTGTTATTCCATTTATAGAGCACAGGCAGAGTAGGTTTAGCATAATTCTTAAGGGCCCTAGGATTTTGGAATGGTCAATGAGCATTGGCTTCAAAACTTTTGAAGTCACCAGCTGCATTAACCTCTAACAAGAGAGTCAGCCTGTCCTTTGAAGCTTTGAAGCTGGGTGTTGGCTTCTTTCTAGCTATGAAAGTCCTAGATGGCATCTTCTTCTGATTTAAGGCTGTTTCATCTACATTGAAGATCTGTTGGTTGGTGTAACCACTTTCATTACTTATCTTAGCGAGGTCTTCTGGATAACTTCCTGCAGCTTCTACATCAGCAGTTGCTGCTTTCCCTTGCACTCTTATGTTATAGAGATGGCTTATTTCCTTACACCTGATGAACTAATCTCTGCTATCTTCAGATTTTTCTTCTGCAGCTTCGTCACCTCTCTTAGTCTTCATAGGATTGAAGAGAGTTAGAGAGTCTCGTTCTGGATTAGGCTTTGGCTTAAGGGAATGTTGTGGCTGGTTTGATCTTCAATCCAGACCACTAAAACTTTCTCCATATCTGCAATAAGGCTGTTTCACTTTCTTTTCATTCATGTGTTCACTTGAGCAGCAGTGTTAATTTCTTTCAAGATCCTTTCCCTTGCATTCTCTACTTGCCTAACTATTTGGTGCAGGAACCCTAGTGTCAGCCTATCTCGGCTTTCAACACGCCTTCCTCACTAAACTTAGTCATTTCCAGCTTGTGATTTAAAGAGAGAGATATACTACTCTTCCTTTCAGTTGAACACTTAGAGGCCATTGCAGGGTTATTGCTTGGCCTAATCTCCATATTGTTGTGTTTCAGGAACTAGGGAGGCTGGGGAGAGGAATTGAGATGGGGAACAGTTGGTCAATGGAGCAGCCAAAACACACACAACGTCTATTGATTAAATTTACTATCTTATATGGGTGTTCTTTGTGGTTCCCCCAAACGATTACAATAGTAACATCAAGTATCACTGATCAGAGATCACCGCAATAAATATAATAATAATGAAAAAGAATGAAATATTCTGAGAATTACTAAAATGTGACACAGAGACATGATGTGAGCAAATGCTGTTGGAAAAATTGTGCCAATAGACTTGCTCGATGCAGGGTTGCTAGAACCCTCCTTTTGTAAAAAACAGAATAGCTGTAAAGTGCAATAACACGTAGCATAATAAAGTGAGGTATGCCTGTATGTTTTTCCACTTTTTTACTGGTTCTTTTGGAAATTACACTTATCTTAATTTATAATGACCTAATTTGGATTAATACTAATTTAGTTCCAATAGTATATGAAGCTTTTGCTACGATATAACTCCACCTCTCTTTATTTTGTTTTTGTCAAAAATTGCATCATTACACATTTTGTGCCCATCACTACCAATTATGATTCTTTTATTTTATTTTATTTTTTATTTATTTATTTTTTAATTGGTGTAACATTGGATTATAACATTATATAGCTTTCGGATGTACATCATAATATATTTCGAATTCTGGGAAGATTACATCATGTTCACGACCCCAAAACTAATTCTAGTCCATCCCCTCACATGTGAGCCTAATCACCCCTTTTGCCCTCCCCCAACCCCTATGGTAGCCACCAATCCAATCTCCCATGCTATGTGTTTGTTTGTCATTGTTTTTATCTTCTACTTATGAGTGTGATCATACGGTATTTTCCTTTCTCCCTTTGACTTATTTCACTCAGCATAATACCCTCAGATCCATCCATGTTGTCACAAATGGCCAGATTTCATCATTTCTTATGGCTCAGTAGTATTCCATCATGTATAAATACCACATCTTCTTTCTCCACTCGTCCCTTGATGACCTAGGTGTCTTCCAAGTCTTGGCTATTGTTTATAATGTTGCAATGAACATAGGGGTGCAAGTATCTTTATGCTCTTGCATTTTCAATATCTTTGGGTAAATATCCAGCAGTGGGATAGCTGGATCATATGGTAGATCTATTCTTAACTTTTCATAGTGGCTGCACGAGTTCGCACTCCAACCAGCAGTGTACAAGGGTTCCCTTCTCTCCACATCCTCTCCAACACTTCTTGTTTCCTGTCTTGTTAATTATAGCCATTCTGACTGGAGTGAAGTGATACCTCATTGTGGTTTTGATTTGCATTTCCCTGATAGCTAATGATATTGAGCATCTTTTCATATGCCTGTTAGCCATCTGTGTATCTTCTTTGGAGAAATCTTTGTTCAGATCCTTTGCCCATTTTTTAATTGAATTGTTGGTTTTTTTTGTCGTTGAACTGTGTGAGTTCTTTGTATATTTTTGATATTAACCCCTTACCTGATATATGGTAGGCAAATATCTTCTTCCAATTGTTAGGTTGTCTTTTTGTTTTGTTGATGGTTTCCTTTGCTGTGCAGAAGCTTTTTAGTTTGATGTAGTCCCATTTGTTCATTTTTTCTTTTGTTTCCCTTGCCCAGTGGTACTTGAAAATATGCTGCTAAGACTGATGTCAAAGAGCATACTGTCTATGTTTTCTTCTAGAAGTTTCATGGTTTCGAGTCTTACATTCAAGTCTTTAATCCATTTTGAGTTGATTTTTGTGCATGGTGTAAGGGAATGGTCTACTTTCATTCTTTTGCATGTGGCTGTCTAGTTTTCCCAACACCATTTATTGAAGAGACTCTCCTTATTCCATTGTGTGCTCTTGGCTCTCTTGTCAAATATTAGCTGTCCATAAATGTGTGGGTTTAATTCTGGGCTCTCGATTCTGTTCCATTGATCTGTGTGTCTGTTTTTGTGCCAGTACCATGCTGTTTTGGTTACTCTGGCTGCGTAGTATATTTTGAAATCAGGGAGTGTGATACTTCCAGCTTTGTTCTTTTTTCTCAGGAATCCTTTGGCTATTTGGGGTATTTTGTTGTTTCGTATAAATTTTAGGATTCTTTGTTCTATTTCTGTAAGAAATGTTGTTGGAACTTGGATAGGGATTGCGTTGAATCTATAGATTGCTTTAGGAAGTATGGACATTTTAACGATTTTAATTCTTCCGATCCAAGAGCATGGAATATCTTTCCATTTCTTTGTGTCTTCTTCGATTTCTTTCAACAATGTTTTATAGTTTTCGGTGTACAGATCTTTCACCTCTTTGGTTAAGTTTATTCCTAGGTATTTTATTCTTTTTGTTGCAATTGTAAATGGGATTCTATTCTTAATTTCTCTTTCTGCTACTTCATTATTAGTGTATAGAAACGCAACTGATTATTGTACGTTGATTTTGTATCCCACGACTTGACTGTATTCCTTTATTGTTTTTAAAAGTTTTTTCGTGGATTCTTTAGGGTTTTCTTGATATAAAATCATGTCATCTGCAAAGAGTGACTGTTTCACTTCTTCTTTTCCAATGTGGATACGTTTTATTTCTTTTTCTTGCCTCATTGCTCTGGCTAGGACTTCCAATACTATGTTAAATAAGAGTAGTGAGAGTGAGCATCCTTGTCTGGTTCCTGTTCTTAGAGGGATAACTTTCAGCTTTTCTCCATTGAGCATGATATTTGCTGCAGGTTTGTCATATATGGCCTTTATTATGTTGAGGTACTTTCCTTCTATACCCATTTTATTTAGCGTTTCTATCATAAATGGATGCTGTATCTTGTCAAATGCTTTCTCTGCATCTATTGAGATCATGTGATTTTTATTCTTCATTTTGTTAATGTGGAGTATCACGTTGATAGATTTGCAAATGTTGAAAGATTGTTTTATTTTAAATCATATTAAAAAAGAGCCATTACAAACCAAAAGTACATAAATATTGAGTTTTAAACTCACTGTTACTAGTGTTTTTTATTTCTTCCTGTAGATTCAAGATACTGTTTATTGCCCTTTCCTTTCAGGCTATCGCATTTCTCATAGGGTAGATATACTAGTGAGAAGGTATCTTAGTTTCTGTTTTTCTTGGAATGTCTTAATTTCCCCCTCATTTTTAAAGCATAACTTTGTTACATGTATAATTCTTAGCTCACAAGGGTTTTTTTCCTTTAGTACTTGGAATGTGTCACTCCACTGCCTCCACGCTATCTGATAAGAAATCAGCTATTAATCCTATTGAAGATAGGTTGTATGTGACAAATTGCTTCTCTCTGGTTGCTTTCAGGATTCTCTCTTTGTGTTTGTTTTGAGTGAGTACTTTTTGGGGCTTGTTGAATTTGTTAGATGTGGAGATTCATGTCTTCCTTCAAATTTGGGAAGTTCTTGGCCATTATTTCTTTAACTATTCTTTCTACATTTTTCTCTCTCCTCTCCTTCTGAGACTCCTCTTATATTTTGTCTGTTGGGATGCTTAATGATATCCCACAGGGTAGACTTTATGTTTTTCATTCTCTTTTCTTTCTGCACCTTGAATTGTGTAATCTCAGTTGATCTATCTTCAAGTTCACTTATTCTTTTGCCTCCTGAAATCTACTGTTGAACCTCTCTAGTGAATTTTTCATTTCAGTTATTATACTTTTCAATACCAGAATTTGTATCAGGTTCCTTTAAAAAGTTTCTATTTCTTCATTGCTATTCTATGCGATATCATTCTCATGGTTTATTTGACATAGTTTCCTTTAGTTCTTTGGCATATTTAAAATAATTATTTAAAGTCTTTTTCTAGTAAATCAAAAGTCTATACTTCCTCAGGGACAGTTTTTTCCTTAAAGATTGGCACCTGAGATAACATCTGTTGCCAATCTTTTTTTCTTCTTCTTCTTCTCTTGAAAGCCCCCTGCAGGTAGTTGTATATTCTAATTGTGGGTCCTTCTGGTTCTGCTAGGTGGGACACCACTTTAGCATGGTTTGATGAGTGGTACTAGGTCTGCACCCAGTATCCAAACTGGTGAAGCCCTGGGCTGCTGAAGTGGAGCATGTGAACTTAACCACTCAGCCACGGGGCTGGCCCCAGGACTGTTTTTATTAATGCTTTTTTCTCCCCGTATATGGCTCATTCTTTCTTGTTTCGTTGCATGCCTCATAGTTTCTTTGTTGAAAACTGGTGCTTTTGAATATTATAATGTGGCAACTCTGGAAATCACATGCATCTTCCTCCCCAGGGATTGTTGTGGCTGCTTGTGGTTGATGTTGTTTGTTTTAGTGACTTTCAGGGACTAATTTTGTAAAGTCTGTATTGTTTGTTTTGTGTGGCCACTGAAATCTTTGTTTGTTTAACTTAGTGGTCAGCTAGTGATTTGATAGAGATTTCTTTAAATTCCTGGGACAGCAACAAGAACAACCTTGACTACCACAACAGAAGCTCCTAGATTTTGCAGATGTGCTCTTTTTGTTGGGGTATGTCTTCAACAGTTAGCAGTTTACAGTTCTGTCTCAGCCTTCATGTTTGCTTGGAAGAGCCTGTAAGTTATATATATGTGACAGCTTGGGGTCTTTACATGTCTCTTCTGAGTATGCTCCCAAAGATATGTTTGGCATTAGAGCAATCCCCCATGTGGGGTCTTTTGTGTATGGAGCAAGAGCTGTCAAAGTATGGGAGGTCAAAAGAAAACCTCTGAAACTGCCAGAATCCAAGAGGCCCTCACCCTATGGCCAAGATAGTCAATTTAAAAAGCAATATTGTATGCTGGGGGAGAGGTATGGCAGAGATTAGTGCCACCATCAAGGACCTCAAACATGCCGGGATGGTGGTCCCTCTCACATCTTCATTTAATTCACCAATCTGACACCTGCAGAAAATTAATGGATCCTAGAGAATGACTATAGACTACCAGAGACTTAACCAAGTGGTAACCCTGATCATGACAGCTGTGCTAGGTGTGGTATCCTTGCTTGAGCAGGCTAATAAGGCCTCAGCTACAAGGTAGGGAGCCACTGGTTTGACAAATGCAGTCTTTTCATTCCAGTTACAAAAGGAGATCAGAAACAATTCACATTCACATGGGATGGATAATATTCATTTACAGGACTAAGACTCCCACTGTCTGTCTAATATAGTCCAAAGACATCTAGATTCCCAGGAGTCCCACAAGACAACACACTCACCTATTACATTTACAACTTTATGCTGAGTGGACATGAGGAGGAAGAGGCAGCTAGCATTCTGGATGTCTTGTGCTCCAGAGGGTAGGAGAAATATCCTGTAGAAATTCAGGGAGTAGACACTCCAGGGAAGGTTTTAGGAATCCTGTAATTAGGCACATACTATGATCTCCCATCTAAAGGAACAGACAAACTTATGCATCTTGCAATTCTTGTCAAAAAGCAGGATGCAAGGCCTCCTGGGTTCTATAGGAAACAAGTGACAAAGAAGGCCTAAATAACAAGTGACACGAAAGGCTGTCAGAGTCGAATGTGGTCTGAAGAGGAATGGCACTGTGGAGCAATCAGTCCCGCTGTCTGAGTGATAGGATCTGCCAGGCCCTATGATGGTCGAGACGTCAGGGGAAGGATAAGATACAGTGTGGAGCTTATGGCAAGCTCCAGTGGGAGAATCATGGTAGAAGTCCTGAAAGTATGGAGTAAGGCCATGCCAACTGCAGCAGAGCATTACATGCCCTGTTAGAAGCATCTCCTGGTATGTTCCTGGGTCCTGGTAAAGAAGAAATGCCAGGCAATGGGCACCAAGTGAACACACATCTGGCACTTCGCAGTATGAGATTGGTCGTGGCTACAAATCACTTTAGGGAAGGAATGGGGGAATGTTTATCGTATATATTTGTAGTGGCATTGCATAGTTCTTCCTTGGGGGACCCAGCATCCTTTAATCGATGGTCTCAGTAGTTTTGAAAACTGGTTTAGAAAGATCTGGGAAGAAATTTTGGTTTTTCTTCATTATGGTTGACATCAAACTTTTGCTCACCAGCTCTTGACATTTCCTGGTTTTCCAAGCCGAATAATGGTCAAATTGGCTGCCCACCTATCTTACTTCTATGAATACCATGGTCCATTATCCACTGTCATGGATCTTGTGGACAAGGAACCCTGGTTGCTGCTCTGTCTTTGCTGCCCATTAAGGTAATTATTTCCACCCGCTCTCTCAGGCTTAAATAGCACCAACTGGCCTCTTCTATTCCAGAGTCATTCACATTTGCTGAATCTGAATGAATCCTATTTTCCTGGTAGCATTGCCTATTGTCATCCCTAACCTTACAAGAACTGTCACCATCGGGCTTCTCAAAGATGTTGGTGCCCTCTGCACCCAGTGCATTCCTTACTGCCCTAGTGAAGACAGCTTCTGGGCACTCCTGATAAACATTATCAAGTTGTGGGCTCCCTCATTCTCGGAAATAAATTTATGCTGACAGACCCACATCCCCGAACCTTCTGATCTCTTCATCGGTACTCTTCTATGGCAATCCTGGCATCTTCATCTCACTTACTGTAGGCTGTCATCATGTTTAAGCTTCAAGGAGCCATTCTTGCAGGATTATTAGACCAGCCCGAGGCATTCTTTCAGGAGAACAAATTCTGAGTCATGAAAATGTGCTCTTGTAGTAATCAATTCTCCCCTGCCCAGTCTTATCTTCTTCCTCATGCCTCAGGTCCACCACCGTGAAGATCCACTCCCACACGTGTTTTTCTCAGCTCCTACCAGGACACATTAACCACATCATGCTATTAATTCAGTGAGAAAACCATTTCCTCCCAAAGAGGGACTAAATTTCCTTGTTCAGGCCATGCTGAGACCTGGCACTAGTTCTTGGCCTTGGGCAATGAGTGGAATAGGGTGATCTTGTTGAGGAAACACATTTGTTGTATGTACCATTACCCAAAGGATACACTTTTACTTTTCTATCCATATAATCTCTATTATATCAAAATCATCCCCATTATATCCATATCATCCATATTAAATCCATTTGATTCATATAATCCATATTATATCCATATAATTCCCATTATAACATATAATCCCCATAGTATTCATACAATCCCTATTATATCCATTTGATCTATATTATATCTATATAATCCCTATTACATGCATACCATCCATGTTATGTCCACAGAACTTACCAGGGTAATTAGTTTTCCTTTGTGATTGCCTCAAGATTACACATGAGGAGCACAGAGGAGGAGGGTTTCCTGGAGTCATCTGGGTCAGAGATCTCCAATCATAGCCTGAATCTGGCCCACAGGAGTGTTTTGTTTAGCCCACACAACGTCAAAAATGCTTTGGAATTAGTTTCCAGCTAAATTTAAATTAGGGAAATTTCACATTAGCAGCCATATTTCCAGATTTTCCAGGAAAAAAAAAAAAAAACTCTAACCACCTTGGAGTTGCATTCACGGATGGTAACCAGGGTTTCTGGCAGCCTGTAGAGCACCTTTGTGCAATGAGAAGGCATGTTTTCCTCTAAACCCTCTACAGACATCTTCCAGGAAACTGCCATTGATGAGCATCTACATCTATGACGTGACCGACACCTTCTGTGAAGTAGCACCCTTGTGCAGTGCACAAGTTGTACAACTATTCTCAGTGACCCTGATGGAACAATCTGCAGGAACTGAATATTGTCTGCCCCCTTTACAAAGGCATGAGCTCTCAATTTTCCACAGTCCTCACTATTCCCTTTCGTCTTGTACCTTGCCTATTCCACTCACTGATATTACCTGATCCCTCAAGGTATTTAAGTTTGGACCCCTGACCTCTCATTTTACAGTAATCTGTGGAATGGTGAAGGGAGTCACCTAGCATCACTCACTGAGTTAGCAGCAAGTCCAGACCAGACCTTGAGTCTCTTGTTTCTCCAGAGCAGGACTCTTCCTGCCACGCTGCCTGCCTCCCTCAGCAGATGGTCCAAAGCTGTTGATTGTCTCTGGCTTAGGTGGCTGTGGGAGGGGTGGATAAGGGATGCTTGGGGCACTGTAAGGCTCTAGGAAGAGAGACCAGACCAAGTGCAGGCAAGCTGGGAATTGAGTTTCCTCTGCAGCTGCAGAAGGCTAAGGTCTACGTTGATATTTGGAAAAACTAACAGCTAGAAAACACCACTCAACTCACTTAAAAATTTCTATCATATTAAATGATGCTACATATATTATGTATATCCTTTTCATAGTCCCAGCATCCTCAAATATGGGCCTAATTTAAAGAGGTGTCTTGCAAGAAGGAGAATATTTCGAAGTCATCCTCTTATGGGGGCCACTTCCATCCTTGTTCCCGTCCACATGAAATCAGAAGTTTTATTGAGTTAAAGTTGAAATACCAATGCCACTTGGCATCCTGCTTATTTTCCTTGAACTCAGGGTTTTCTATGGGCTGTAAGAGAAGATTCACTTGGAGGACTTTCCTAAATTCCAATGCCAGGGCCCCTACCCAGTCCAACTGAAGCAGACTCTTCTGGGATGGATCCTTAAATCCACATTTTCAGGTTTTAGGCTTTCAATGCACATCCTGATTAAGAAGTGTTGAGTATTAACATATGCATTTTCCACGATGCTAGAGGATATTTAAACAATCAGGTTTTGTATCTGCCTGATGAAGAACCATCACAATCTCTTTAGCCACCAGCTACTCCTGGACGTTTATGGGCATAATTTGATGGGCAACTTTGGGAATGAGTACTTTTACTTTTAAAAATTATTTATGGCATTGGCAGACAGAGAAAGAGGAACTCTGTATGACTTCACTCATAGGTGGAAGTTAAACATAGAGACAAAGAGAACTAATTGGTGGTTACCAGGGGAAAGGGGCAGTGGGGGGAGGGCACAAAGGGTGAAGTGGTGCACCTACAACATGACGAACAATAACGTACAACTGAAATTTCACAAGGTTGTAAACTATCATAATCTTATTAAAAAGTTAAAAAAATTATTTATGGCATTGGAATTGCAGAATATGGACTGGGTCAAAGTCTGTGACCTTTTAAAATTGTCTCCTTGTGTCTACACATTCACCTCCCTTAAGGGTCACATCATTTCATCCTCCTCAGCAAGACAGGTACATGTATTTCACAGTCAACTCTGCTTTTCCATCATTGTAAAGCATAAAGTATTAAATTACTTTTATAGAGTAAATTAGACACTTTACTTGTTTACACAAAATTCTTTCTTTCTTTCTTTCTCTTTTCCCAAACAATACTGGGCCTGAATCACTAAATCAACCAAAAAAAAATTTTGGAGACGACCCGAATCAGTCTTTGCCTGTGATTGTCCTAACATCCAAAAGAGGGCAGCCATTACAAAAGGAGAACAAAAATTCCCCTCCATCTGAGGCTCCTGGGGTGCTGGTGATGCGATGCTGTAGAACTTGGAAGGAAAAGAAAGCACAGAAAAGAGTTAAATTACAAACTAATGGTACCATTCATCATTGTCCCTTGTCCCTGTAACATCTGGAAAGGGGAAACGTACAATCCATCACCTGAAAAGTCTGACTGAAATGACTAGACTCACAGGCAGAACAGAGGTTGGGCCAGCAGTCTTTTTCTTTCCTAATTTGCCTGCCCCACCCCGAGGCCCACTTCGCCTCCCTCTGAGCCTGTAGCCCTGGCTGCAAGTCAGGGGCTTCCCCTGGGCAGAGGTGGGGAGAGAGGGAGGCGGGCTGAGGCCCTGCACCTGGGAAGCTGCCCTGCCTGGCGCAGCCCCAGGTAACACATCTACAGGGTGAGCCTCCCTTCCCCCAGCTCAGACAGACCCACTGGGTCATGGCCCTTGTGCTCTGCTGAAAGTATGTGTTAAGGGTGTGCCTCATGTTAGTCCCAGGGAAGGGGGAGCAGGGAGAGAAAAAACCTACTTTGTCGCTTGATTGTCAAAATACAAAAGAATTCCTCAGCAAAGAGACTGCTGTTCTCTGTGGATGGGTGGGGGCCCAATTTGGGGTGAAAGACTGGATAGAAGGCTAAAGGCCAGGAGAGGTGTGGTGGCAGCATGACCGTGAGTGTGCAGTGGTGGTGAGGGGGCCAGCCCAGCTGACAGTGTGGCTGGTTTTGCAAGGATATGGACATACCCTGGAGATGAAGAGGAACAAATTTTAAACCTTGATATGTAGGAAACAGAATTCTTTGTTTATATGGGGATGATTGATAAAAGATGAATTTGTCTACCAGTCTAGCTGTCTGTCCATCCATCCGTCCACCCATCCAGCCATCCATCCATCGATCATCTATCCATCCATCCATCATCTATCTTATCTGTCCATCGATCCATCAATGTATCTATCATCTATGTATGTATGTATGTAACCATCTATCTAGCATCTATCTATCTTGGCCCCTTATAGAATACATTTGAAGCTCTATTGACCTCCTAGAATTTTCATATGCAAGACTCAATGTACTCAATATAGGTTTTAGGTAAGTTTAAGTAGGATTTATGTATCACATGTTATAAAGTCCTGATTAAATCAATTGTGCATTTGACTATTTGCATTCTATTCTATTTCTGTAATATATATAGTTCTTGATAATTTTATCTGTAGCGATCTTGTCTCCTCTGTTATATAACTTCTTAAGACATGGTACAAATTTTTGAATTTTTAAAGTGAATATAATTCACACACACAAAAGCACATAAGTGTATGTAAATTATATATGTATGCATATAGCTACATTGTCTTGAATTTTCACTAAGTGATCCTGGCTGTGTACCAGCATGCAGATCAAGAGGCAGAATATGATGAACATCCCGGATTGCATTCTGAGCTCAGTTCCAGGCCTCGCCCACCATCCCTCTTTCTAACCATCTCCCACATTGGTGACCGCAATCCTGACCTCTAGCAGCATATTTTAGTTTCCTGGGTGTTGTACTTCATATAAACAGAATCATGCAAGCTTTCATCTAGCTTCTTTCTTTCAACATCATGTTATGAAGCTCATCCATACAGTATGTGGGTGTAGTTTGTTCTTTATCATTGCTGAATAGTCACTATTAGTGTGAATATCCCTTCTAGTGTTGGGCATATGGATGGTTTCCAGTTTCTGGTTTTTATGAATCGAGGTCCCTTGAATGTTCTAAAACATGTCTTTGAGTGACGACGTGCATGCATTTCTCTTGGATATTTACTTACAAGTGGGTTTGCTGGTCACAAGGGTTATATATGCCAACTTTATAGTAGAAACTCCAAAAAGATTTCCAAGGTGGTTGTACAAGTTTCTCCTCCTCTCAGCAGAGTAAGGGATTTCCAGCTGTTCACTATTATTGTCAACACTTGTTTTTTTCTGAAGGAATTCTACACTTTGTGTCTTATTATTTACTGTATATTTCTTGGCTTTGTTTTAATGTAGGCAACAACTGATTTACATAATTGCATTCCTGAAAATAAGCTACTGAATGGGAAACGTGGACCATTGATGGTTAGTTAGTAATAGAAGGGCAGAAGCAACCTTGTCCACCATCATGACTCCTAGGTAGGTGACCAGGCACTGGCTTCTTCAAGGGTCACTGTCACTGCAGCAATGTCCTTAGACTTCAGGGACCTTCTTTTTGACACTCAGATCTCTGGACAGAAATCAATTATGTTGATTTTACCAAGGCCCTTCAGATGCTCTGCCGTGATCAGATGATCAGATTCCCAGGATTCAATCCCGTTCCAGAACTGGCAGAGGCAGAGCACCTGTGGGGACTGTGGCCTGGGGTGGGTCTCAGAGGGGAGAGCTGCCCTCACTGTGTGCATAGGGTGAGGAATGCCTGCACCTGTTTCCACAGGTACCTGGCAGCTCTCAATCCAGAGAGTTTTCTGCTGCCTCCGCCTTGAATCCGTGTGTGTGGGTTCCCTCCTCCCTGTGCCTTGACTGTTACTTTCCCTGCTCAGAAAGCAGTTGTCATTGCTCTGTCCAGCTTCCACCTTCCAAAATGATTCCATTCTGTTTGTCCCTGTGGGGTTGTGCCTTTAAAGACTTTATTTTACTGTCCCTCTAGATGAATTTGGGGAGAGAGTGAAAATAAATGCAAATTCCAATCCTTCTTCTTTAGTAGGAAAGGGCCAACTGAATTCTTACTGAACATTTAGGAACAATATTATATACGTATCTACTTTGACAGCTACATTACATCCCATAGTAGGAATAGTTAATACATTACTTAACCATTTAAGGTTGTTGGTCACTAGGTTATTTCATAGTTCTCACTACTGTCAACAGCACTGAGGTGAAGCATCTGATACATGTGCATCTCTAGGCTCATTCAGGATTATTCCTAGAAAGACAATAGCTAGGACAGTGGAGAGTACCTTTTACTCTCCCCTTTTAAGCACAGTCAGCCCTCCATATCCGGGGGTTCCACATCCATGGATTCAATCAAATGCCGATGGTGTACTATGTTTATGATCTGTGGTTTGACAAATAGAAATGGCAAGCAATAGGATATATTGGAGTATATGAGGAAGCCATTTGGTGTAAACCTAATTCGGCCTGACTTTGTTTTTTCCAAAAGGGCCTGACCGTGGCCATTGAGCATGCATTGTATATCTGCTTTCAACATTTACTATGGCAAAAACAAATGGCCTTAAGATAAAGGTGCAGCTTCCCCCCACATTGGCATTTCCTTAAGGATAAGCAACTTTCCTTAGGCTAGGAACTGATTGCTGTGCTCACCTTTGACCACCCAGCTCACCTGTGACCACCCAGTTGGAGACAACAGACCTGCCACCCTGCTGTGTCCACCGAGACAGCAGACTTACCTGCCGTGGCCATCAATCACTGTGCCGACAGAGCAGTCTCACGACTATTGTAAAAGGGGCATTTCAATCTTATGTGAAGCATCCTGTTTGGGGGTATATAAGCAGTCTGTGCACCTCACTTCTTTGGTGCCCTTTCTTCCTTCAGGAAGAAAGGCCCCAGGCCATGGTCCTCACATTTTAGCTCAGAATAAACTCACCCAAATTTTCATTTATAGATTGGTTATGCATTATTTTCCTTGACAGGTTGGTGACATGAGCATCCACGGCGTTTGATGTGCCCAGGTGATCCTGAAACCAATGCCCTCACAAATACCCAGGGATGACTGTATTCACATATATTTTGTCACATTGGCCCCCAAGAATGCATGTATTAGTTTATCTCTCGTTAGTGCTGAAAGTGCCTGTTTTCCCATATCTGTCCAATAATTGGCATGACTGCTAAAATAATAATGGTATAAATCCTGACAATTTGAGAGGTGCAATTTGAGTATCTGGCTTTAATTTGCACATCTTAATGTTCATTCTTATTTGGATGTTGAAAGGACATTTTATGTGTGTGAAGCGTGAAAGGCCCTTGGAACCTGGTGATGGGATGAGGGACTGTGGACTGACTCATCCTCCCACACACACTCTTGTGCCCTCCCCTCATGTGCTCCCCACCTGCTTCCATAGAAAGACAGGTAGGACAGAACAGACAATGATTTGGGGGATTTCAGAGGGTTACAACTTCTCCGTGGCTTCTATGACCTTCTAAAGTGAGAATTCAGGGCCACCATCAATAACTCATGGGACTTGGCAAAGCTTTGTGCAGTTCAGCATTTTGGAGATGCTTATGTCATTATTCTTGCTGAGGTCTGTGGGAACCCAAAAGGCCAAGCTTTCACACGCAGAGAGCTTAGCCATCTTTGGAAAGGAGAGCTGACCTTCCTCTCTGCCAGTGAATGCCTGAATGGTTCCTTTTCAGAGTAACCCTCTTGGCCTCTCCAATGGCTTGCCTGCTTCTGCCAGATTCCAAATGTCCTTCTTATCTCGTCAGTCCCTAGACTAAAGCCTTTCAATGACCCCCCATTGTCCAAGGTGAAAGTCAGCTTTCTTTAGCTTGGCATTCAAGCCCTCGCTCCTTATTCACCATTCCAGCCCCAGTGACCTCCCCAAGAAGTCCCCAAACCCACCTTGCACCACTGCTAACGTTCTCTATTTTCTGCTCCTCCAAATCCTGCTCCCCTGTTAATGCCCAGTATAATCAGGAGAAGTGATGGAGAGTTTGGGGCATTAATACATATAAACTTTCAGGATAAGGAAACACACAAACTCTAGTTGAGGTTCCTGTATTTACCGTATGTGTATAATAAAGTATATAGTAACAATTTGAGTTTGCTGGGCTCTTTACAGAATATAACTCATTCTAAATTTTTACTTATCTTTTAAATTCACCCAGTTACATTCTTTACTTATAAAAGGCTGAAGGAAACCTTTAGAGAGTAGCCCTAGCAAGCAGGGGCTGGGTTTACTATCAGGCTTTTAGAATTTAAATCAAAGAAATACAAATGCTCAGTGCTTACCAAAGTGTAGTAAACTTATTCTCAGAGTTATGCAATATCATTTCAGATGGCGTGCAAACAAACTTCAAAGCATGTATATAGTGGTTACGTAATTGCTTTCCTGTGTATTAGAAAAAAAATCCCTAGTATCAAATCCATAATTCACTGGATACTATTTGTGGCAGGAGTTGCTAGCTGTCTATTCAAGTCTGTCCTACCTACTTTGGTGCACAACCAGACCACATTTCCCAGCCTTCCTTGCCATTAGATTGGCCATGTGGCAAAGATCTTTCCGGCGGAATCTGAGCAGAATTGAGGAATGCCACATCTGGCTCTGACCCCAAATGCCTGCCCCTACCATGTTCACCTCTCCATGCTCCTCCCTTCTTCAGCTGACTGGAATCAACACCCATAACAACATTAGGAACAACGAATTAATGATGGCAAAGCCACTATGGACTAGATCAGTGGTCAGCAACCTATGGCCCTTTGGCCAAATCTGGCCTGTCATCTGTCTTTAAATTAAAATTTTATTGAAAAACAACCACGCTCATTTCCCTAGGTATTGTCTATACTACTTTTGCTACAACAGCAGAGTTGAGAAGTTGCCAGAAATCATATATGACCCGTAAAGCCTAAAATATTTACCATCTGGCCCTTTACAGAGAAGTTTGCTGACCCCTGGTTAGATCCCTGAATGACCACGTGGAGGACAGCCACTTTGTTGACCTGAACAGCCCCCCAGTTCTTTACATAAGCAGGAAATAGGCCCCTGAAATTCTGGGCCCATTTGCTCCCATAGTTTACCCCACTCTCACAGTACATTCTTACTCAGCAGGAGCTAAACTAGGCAGTCCCATGTGATTACCTGATGCAGATGACCTGACTGCCAGTTGTTAGTGCCATGCAGGATGACCACTTACGCCCCTGGGGTAGTGCTCCCCTCCACGACTCATCCCAGCTCAAATTTCCCACAGGTGCTCTCCCTCACTCAGTCCTAGGACCAGATCCACCCTAGGGAATATGACCCCCTAATTACAGCTGAGCAGCAAGAGCCCTGAGAGGGATGAACATCATGCCATTTCTCTGAAATGATCTGAGTGTCAAAAAGAAGAAATTCCCTAAAGCTCAAGAAATGGCTCCAGTAACAATGACCCTTGATGGAGTAAATGCCTGATCACCTACCAGCGGTCATGATGGTGGGCAAGGTTGTTGCTGCCCTTACATTATTGACTGTCAATGGTCTGCTTTTCCCATTGAGTAACTTTATTTTGAGTATAACCTTTTGTAAGTCAACTGAAGATGTTTTACTTGTATTTCCTTATTCACTTTTTTTTTCTGAAGAAGATTCCCCCTGAGCTAACATGTGGGCCAATCTTCCTCTATTTTGAATGTGGGTCACCACCACAGGGTGGCCGCTGACGAGTGGTGGAGGTCTGCACCTGGGATCTGAACCCAGGCTATTGGAGCAGAGTGTGCTGAACTTAACCACTAGGGGACCGGGCTGACCCCTTGTATTTCCTTATTCAATTTTTATTTTAATATCATTTTAATTTTTAAAAATACAATGACACATTTTCCATACTTATCTTTAATTCATAGCAGGTTATACAGGTCTTTCAGTGTTGGAAATGCTATAAAATTTCCTTTTTGAATGATTGGATTATAGTAAAAAGAACTAATTCACTTAAGGATAGCTGCTAATAATAGTAGGATGGTATGCTGATATGGCAAAAAACTGATGTTATTAGGAGAATAACTGAGGTTCCAGAAACACTTCATGTGTCTAGGATGCAGTGGAAAATGTCATAGAATTTTAGATTCACAGAGCATTGATCAAAGGTGGACTTTGCATGAGAGATCACCAACCCATAGCCAACCCTGCTTCTTACCACCCCATTCCCAGAAAGGATCCCCGAATGTCACCCAGTGGGGTTTGCTGACATCTGGGCTCCCAGTACAGTGTTCTCCACCTTGAA
This sequence comes from Equus quagga, assembly GCF_021613505.1. Classification (NCBI taxonomy): domain Eukaryota; kingdom Metazoa; phylum Chordata; class Mammalia; order Perissodactyla; family Equidae; genus Equus; species Equus quagga. The sequence goes on along the minus strand of NC_060279.1, from coordinate 52,247,361 downwards.
GGCTCTGCCTGGTTAATCCCATGGTCTGTAGATGAAGTCAAGTGAAGGGCCCAGGAGGACAGCAGCTCATAGCAGTTCAATGTTTGCTCCAGTATGTCCTCTCCGTATATCTACTGCATAAATTGATGAGGATGGGAGGTTTGGGAGGCTCATTTGGAGCCCCTAGAGGTGTCTTCTCTCCTAAGACCTGCCAAGCCACTTAGGAGTTAAGTCCAATTCCTAGGATTTTACTCTTCAGATCATCTAGTTCTACATAAGAAGTCTCAGGGAGTTCCCCAAGAGAAAGCGATAATCCCAATCAACTGCCACTGATACAAGAAGAGCTGTATCTGTATTCCTTACAGGTAATGTGACCCACGGGGATTATACACATTAAACAAAACTGAGCTCTGGCTTTAAGTTTCATAGACTCCAGCCTCTCCCATCACTTCTGCAGAGTCATCACGAGCCAGGAATGAACTTCCAGGCTGCAATCAGACACAGCAAGCTCTGGGAGTGGCTGCCCCTGTTTGTAGAATTGGTTGGTGTCACAAGTGGGCATGAGGTTGAACAGTTGGGGTTGGGAGAATAATTCATCCCTGCCTTTTATAATGTGCTAATTCAGCACCTTAAAATCTTCATAAACTACAAGCCCAGGTTGTACTACTACTGTGTGCCCAGGTTACAATGGCCAACTGAGTGGATAAAGGGCAGGATGGTTATGCCTTAACAGGGGTGTGCCTGTGTGTTTGAGTAGTGTGTTTGAGTGAGTGTGTTTTTGTGTGTATGTGCTTTGTGCTAAGTGCTTGGAAACAGCCTTGTTGTCTACTTGTGAGAACCAACTAGATTGTTCCGTGTGGACAGAGTCGGGGGTGCTCTTCACTAGGGTGCTCTTTATGACCCGTGTTTCTTTCCTGGATAAAAGGGAGGAACACAGGCCAGCTCAGTGTTTGCAGAAGCAAAGATGTCTGAGGACTGACTCTAATGCTGTCATAAAGTCCTCACCCCACCACAGACCCCTCCTCACCAGCCTGCCGCAGTGTCTAGAATTAGTGCAAATGAGCATCCCTTTTAGAATTTGTGTCTCCAGAAGCTTCATTTCAGCTATATCCTATGACTATGGCCATGGCCAAGAACCCACGAGCTTTTTAATATTTTCAGGTATTTTAAGGCTGCGGATGGCCCGATAATCTCTGATGTCAATATTGGTCTGGAGTGGACAAAGGCAGGCTTGCCAATGACACTGAGAAAACAGTGTGAGTGCTTGGAAGGCACAGCTGTCTCTTTACTGCACTTCCCTGGAGACAGCCCTGCTTCACATCTG
>NC_060279.1:52227520-52245958 GCF_021613505.1 Equus quagga | reverse complement strand
CTTCTTTTCTATGTGTGCATTTACAGGCATAAATCTCCCTCTGAGCCTGGCTTTCAGTGCATCCAATAAGTTGTGGCATGTTGTGTTTGGTTTCATCATCTCAAAGTATTTCTCACTTCTCTTGTGATTTCTTCTTTGACCTACTGGTTGTTTAAGAGCTTCATGTTTAGACTTCACCTATTTCTCAACTTTCTGAATTTCCTTTTGTTATTGATTTCTACTTTCATTTATTATAGTAGGAGAAGATACTTTGTATGCTTTCACACTTTTTGGATTTTTTTAAGACTTGTTCTGTATCCCAGCATATGGGATACCTTGGAGAATGTCCCATGTACACTTGAGAAGAATGTGTCTTCTGTTTTTGTTGTATAGAGTGTGCTGTATATGTCCGCTTGGTCTAGTTGGCTTATAGTGTTTTTCAAGTCTTTTATTTCCTTGCCAATCTTCTGTCTAGGCGTTCCCTGCTGCATTGAAAGTGGTATATTGAAGTCTCCCACTATTATTTTGGAACTGTCTATTTCTGCCCTTAGTCCTGTGAGTTTCTGCTTCATATATTGTGAGACTCTGTTGATAGGTGTATGAATGTTTATAATTGTTTTATGTTCCTGGTGAGTTGACCCTTTTATCATTAGATAATCTCCTTCTCAGTCTATTGTAACACTTTCTGTCTTAAGCTGTATTTTGTCTGATATTTGTATAGCAATTCCAGATCCCTTTTGGTAACTGTTTGCACAGAACATCTTGTTCTGTGCTTTCACTTTCAATCTATTTGCATCTCTGGTTATAAAGTGAGTCTCTTATAGATAGTGTGCAGTGGCATCGCGTATTTTTGTCTACTCTACTCATCTTTGTATTTTAATTGCAGAATTTAACATTTTATATGATGTAATATTTGTTTATATATATTTAATGTAATGTATTTTATATTTATATTTAGTATAATATCTTATAAGGATGGATAGACTTCTGCCATTTTGCTACTTATCTTCTACATGTCTTGAATCTTTTTGATGCTCAATTATTCCATTATACATCCTCTCATGTGAAATATGTTTAGGATACCATTTTATTCCCCTTCTTATTTCTTTTACTATACAGGCATACCTCAGAGATATTGTGGGTTTCGGTCCAGATAAGTATAATAAAGCGAATATCACAATAAAGCCAGTCACACAAATTTTTTCTTTTCCCAGTGCATATAAAAGTTATGCTTATATTATACTCTTCTCTAGTAAGTACGCAACAACATGAAGTCTAGAAAAACATTGTACATACCTTAATTAAAAAATTCTTTATTGCTAAAAGATGCTTCCCATCATCTGAGCCTTGAGGGAGTCATCTTTTTTTGCTGGTGGTGGGTCTTGCTTCAATGTTGATCAGGGTGGGGTTGCTGAAGGTTGGGGTGACTGTGGCCGTTTCTTAAAATAAAGCAACAGTGAAGTTTGCCTCATCAATTGACTCTTCCTTTCGCACTATTTCTCTGCAGCATGCAATGATCGCATTTTACTCACAATAGGACTCCTTTCAAAATTGGAGGCAATCCTGTCAAACTCTGTGCTGCTATATTAACTAAATTGATGTAATACTCTAAATCTCTGGTTGTCATTTAAACAATATTCATAGCATCTTCACCAAGAGCAGATTCCAGCTCAAGAAACCACTTTCTCTGCTTGTTCATAAGAAGCTTCTCCCGATCCATCAAAGTTTTCTTATGAGATTGCGGCAGTTGAGCCACTTCTTCAGGCTCCCCTTCTAATTCTAGTTCCCTTGCTGTTTCCACCTCTTCTGCAGTTACTTCCTCCACTGTCTTGAACCCCTTAAAGTAATCCATGAGGTTTGGAATCAAATTCTCCCAAACTCTTTCCATGGCATTTTGATCTCTTCCCATGAATCATGAATGTTTTTAAATGACATCTAGAATGGTGAATCCTTTCCAGCAGATTTTCAATTTACTTTGCTGAGATCCATCCGAGGAATCACTGTGTATGGCAGCAATAGCCTTACGAAATGTCTTTATTAACTAATAAGACTTGAAAGGCAAAATTACTCCTTGATTCATTGGCCGCAGAATGGGTGTTGTGTTATCAGTCCAGAAAACAACCTCAATCTCATTGTACATGTCCATGACAGCTCTCGGGTGACCAGGTGCATTGTCCACAGAAAGCAATATTTTGAAAGCAATCTTTTTTTCTAAGCAGTAGCTTAAAATATTCAGTAAACCACATTGAAAACAGATGTGCTTTCATCCAGTCTTTGTTATTATATTTAGAGAGCACAGACAAAGGAGATTTAGCATAATTCTTAAGGGCCCTGGGCTTTTTGGAATGGTAAATGAACACTGGCTTGATTGTAAAGTCAGCAGTGTCATGAGCCCCTAACTAGAGGGTCAGCCTGTCTTTTGACGCTTTGAAGCCAGACACTGACTTCTCCTCTCTAACTATGAAAGTCCTAGGTGGCACCTTCTTCCAATATAAAGTTGTTTCATCTACATTGAAAATCTGTTGTTTAGTGTAGCCACTTTCATTAATTATTTTAGTTACGTCTTCTGGACAGCTTGCTGCAGCTTCTACATCAGTGTTTGCTGCTTCCCCTTGCACTTTTCTGTTATAGCGATGGCTTCTTTCCTTACACCTGATGAACCAACCTCTGCTAGCTTCAAGTTTTTCTTTTGCAGCTTCCTCACCTCTCTCAGCCTTCATAGGATTGAAGAAAGCTAGGGTCTTGTTCTGGATTAGGCTTTGGCTTAAGGGAATGTTGTGGGTGGATTGACCTTCTATCCAGACCACTAAAACTTTCTCCATATTAGCAGTAAGGGTGCTTCACTTTCTTGTCGTTCATGGGTTCACTTGAGTAGCACTTTTCATTTCCTCCAAGAACTTTTCCTTTGCATTCTCTGCTTGGCTAACTATTTGGTGCAAGAGGCCTAACTTTCAGCCTATCTCAGTTTTTGACATGCCTTCCTCACTAAGCTTAATCATTTGTAGCTTTTGAGTTAAAGTGAGAGATGGGAGACTCTTTTTTTTTCACTTGGACACTTAGAGGTCATTGCAGGGTTATCAATTGGCCTTATTTCCATATTGTTGTGTCTCAGGGAAGTGGGAAGCCAAGGAGAAGCAGACAGATATGGGAACAGCTGGTCCGTGGAGCAATCAGAACACTCATTTAATGGTTAAACTCACCATCTTATCTGGGAGCTATTCAAGGCACCCCCAAACAATTATAGTAGTGACATCAAATATCACTAGTCACAGATCACAATAACAAATAGAATAGTAAGGAAAATTGTGAAATATTGCAAGAAGTACCAAAATGTGACAGTGAGGCATAAAGTAAACAAATGCAGTTGGAAAAATGGTGCCAACAGACTTGCTCGATGCAGGGTTGCACAAACTTTCAATTTGCAAAAAAGGCAACATCTACAAAGTGCAAGACAATGCAGCACAATAAAATGAGTTATGCCTGCATATTTTCCAATTAGTTTTTACTGACTCCTTTGGGGATTAACTTAATATCTCAATTTACAGCATTCTAGTTTGTTTTCATATCAACCCAGTTGCAATAGCATCTGAAATCTTTGCTCCTCTATAGCTCTACCTCCCTTTATTTCATTTTTGTGAAAAATTGCATCATTTTACATTTTGTGTCCATTAATATCAGTTATAATTATTACTTTATTTTAAGTCATATGAAAAGAGGCTTTACAAACCATAAGTACATTAGTACTGACTCTTAAATTTATCTATGTGGTTACATTTACTAGTGTTTTTTATTTCTTCCTTTGGGTTTAGGTTACTGTCTATTTCATTCCAGCCAGAAGGACTCCTTTTAGCATTTCTTGTAGTGCACATATACTAGTGAAAACCTGTCTTAGATTTTGTTTTTCTGGGAATGTCTTAATTTCTCTCTTTCTGTACCAGGAAGAACGGGGGATGACCTGATCTCTAGAAACTCTTAATCAATGCCTAAGGCAAGGACTTCAATCTGTATCTTGTTTACTGTACTTGCATGGTAATCTCCCGGGATCCACTTTCCCTCCTCCCCCAACATCCTCCTTTGTCTTTAGCTAAAAATAATATTTAAGGTGGTGGCTTTAGCCATTTACTTAATCCGGTTGGATTCTTATCTAAGAGTTATAGGACCACCCCATAGTCAGGCCCCACCTGGACTGATACCATTTTAACAACTTTTCTTACATATTCTTTCCTTTGTCTTGTAAAGAGATAACTCACATATCTGTGCCTTAAATTTATCCCTACTCACAATCCATGTTTGCAGCAGCTCTTCCTCCCCAAGTGTCCTGTCCCCATGCCGGCAGCAGCTCTTCCTGCCCATGGGTCCTGTCCCCATGCCGGCAGCAGCTCGTCCTGCCCATGGGTCCTGTCCCCATGCTGGCAGCAGCTCTTCCTGCCTATGGGTGCTGTCCCCATGCTGGCAGTAGCTCCTCCTGCCCATGGGTCCTGTCCCCATGCTATTCCACACTATTATCTAAATCAAAGAACACTACTGTCAGACCTTGAGAGTCCAAGAAATCTTTCTTTGGACTCCTCTGCTCGCTGAGCCCACATCACGCCCACCCAATGGCCAAGATAGTAGGCAAGAAAACAATATTGTATTGTAGGGGAGGGGTGTGGCAGAGCTTAGTGCCCCCACTGAGCACCTAAAAGATGCAGGGATGGTGGTTCTTTCACGTCATCATTTAATTCCCCAATCCGGTACATGCTGAAACTTAATGGATCCTAGAGAATGACTATAGACTGCCACAGACTCAATCAAGTAGTATCCCTGATCATGGTTATTGTGCTGGGTGGGGTATCCTTGCTTGAGTCAACTAATAAGCCCTCAGGTACAAGATCTTCAGCCATTGATTTGGCAAGCATGGTCTTTCCATTCCAATTAAAATAGAACATCAGAAACTATTCACATTCACATGGGGTGAATAATATCCATTTACAGGCTTAAGATTCCCACTCTCTGTCATCATATAGTCTAAAGACATCTAGATTTCCAGGTGTCCCACAGGACATCACATTCACCCATTACATATATAACTTCATGCTGAGTGGACACGATGAGGAAGAGGCGGCTAGCATTCTGGATGTCTTGTGCTCCAGAGGGTAGGAGAAATATCCTGTAGAAATTCAGGGAGTAGATACTTCAAGGGAAGGTTTTAGGAATCCTGTAATTAGGCGTATACCACGACCTCCCATCTAAAGGAACAGACAAATTTATGCATCTTGCAATTCTTGTCCAAAAGCAGGAAGCAAGGCCTTCTTGGGTCCTATAGGAACCCAAGTGACAATCAAGGCCCAAATAACAAGTGACGTGAAAGGCTGCCAGAGTTGAATGTGGTCTGAAGAGGAATGGCACTGTGGAGCAATCAGTCCCGCTGTCTGAGTGATAGGATCTGCCAGGCCCTATGATGGTCGAGATGTCAGGGGCAAGGTAAGATACAGTGTGGAGCTTATGGCAAGATCCAGTGGGAGAATCATGGTAGAAGTCCCTGAAGTTATGGAGGAAGGCCATGCCAACTGCAGCAGAGCATTACATGCCCTGTCAGAAGCATCTCCTGGTATGTTCCTGGGTCCTGGTAAAACAGAAATGTCAGACCATGGGCACCAAGTGACCACGCATCTGGAACTTCACAGTATGATATGGGTCGTGGCTACAAATCCCTTTAGGGAAGGAATCAGAGAGTGTTTGTTGTATATATTGGTAGTGGCATTGCGTAGTTCATCCTTCAGGGGACCCAGCATCCTTTAATTGATGATCTCCTTAGTTTTGAGAAATGGTTTAGAAATATATGGGAAGAGATTCTGGTTTTCCATAGTTATGGCTGACATAAAACTTCTGCTCACCAGTTCTTGACATTTTCTTTTTTTAAAAGTTAAATAACATTCAAATTGTCCGTCTACCCTAGCTTAGTTCTATGAATACCATGGTCCATTAACCACTGTTATAGATCTCTGTGGGCAAGACACCCTGGTTGCCGCTCTGTCTTTGCTGCCCATTAAGGTAATTATTTCTACCTGATCACTCAGGCTTAACTAGCACTACCTGGTCTCTGCCATTCCAGAGTCATTCACATTTTCTGAACCTGAATGAGGCCTGTTTTCGTGGTAGCAATGCCTACCGTCAGCCCTGACCTAAGAAGAACTGTCGCCCTCGGGCTTCTCAAAGATGCTGGTGCCCTCTGCGCCAGTGCATTCCTTTCTGCCCTAGTGAAGAGAGCTCCTGGGCACTCCTGATAAACATTATCAGGGGATGGGCTCCCTCCTTCTAGGAAATAAGTTTATGCTGACAGACCCACATCCCCGAACCTTCTGCTCTCTTCATCAGTACTCTTCCATGACAATTCTGGCATGTCCACCTCACTGTAAGCTGTTATCGTATCTAAGTTTCAAGGAGCCTTTCCTACAGGATTATTAGACCAGCCAAGGCATTCTTTCAGGACAGCAAACTCTGAGTCATGAGAATGTGCTACTGTATTTATCAGTTCTCTCCTAGACAGTCTTATCTTCTTCCTCATGCCTCACGTCCGCCTCCATGAGGATCCACTCCCACATGTGTTTTTCTCAGCTCCTACCAGGACACATTATCCGCATCACGCTGTTGATTCAGTGAGAAAACCATTTCGTCCCAAAGGAGGGACTATATTTCTTTGTTCGGGCCATGCTGAGACCTGGCCCTAGTTCACGGCCTGGGGCAAGGTGTGGAGGAGGGTGATCTGATTGAGGAAATGAATTTATTGTATGTACCCTCATCCAAATGATACACCTTTACTTTTCTATACATATAATCCCTATTATCTCAAAATCATCCCCATTATATCCATATCAGCCATATTATATCCATTTGATCCATATTATATCCATATAATCCATATTATCAAATAATCCGTATTATATCCATATAATTCCCATTTTAATATATAATCCCCATTGTATCCATATAATCCCTATTATATCGATTTGATCCATCTTATATCTACAACATCCCTATTATATCCATATCATCCCCGTTACCTCCATACCATTCATGTTACGTCGATAGAATTTACGAGGGTAATTATTTTTCTTTTGTGATTCTCACAAGATTAACATGAGGAGCACAGAGGAGGAGGGTTTCCGGGACGTCAGTAATTTAGAGTCATCTGGGTCAGAGATCGCCAATCATAGGCTGAATCTCCCCCCCAGGAGTGTTCTGTTTATCCCACATAGTGTCAAAAATGCTTTGGAATTAATTTCCAGCTAAATTTAAATTAGGGAAATTTCACGTTAACAGCCATATTTCCAGCTTCTCAAGAATAAAAAATCTGGCAACATTGGAGTTGCATTCATGGATGTTAACCAGGGTTTCTGACAGCCCATACAGCTCCTTTGTGCAGTTATAGGGTACCCTTCCCTCCAAATCCTCTGCAGACATCTTCCAGGAAACTGCCATTGATAAATGTCAACATCTATGATGTGAACCACACCTCCCATGAAGTAGTGCCCTCATGCAGTGCACATCCTGCACGACTGTTCTCAGTGATAACTGATCTACAGGAACTGAGTATTGGCTGCCCGTTTACAAAGGAATGAGCTCTCAATTTTCGACAGTCCTTACTATTCCCTTTTGTCTTTCTCCTGGACTGTTTCACTCACTGATATTACCTGATCCCTCAAGGTATTTAAGCTTGGACCCCTGACCTCTCATTTTACAGTAATCTGTGGAATGGTGAAGGGAGTCACCCAGCACCACTCAGTGAGTTAGCAGCAAGTCCAAACCCTACCTTGAGACTCTCGTTTCTGCAGGGCAGGACTCTTCCTGCCGAGCAGCCTGCCTCCCTCAGCAGATGGTCCAAAGCTGTTGATTGTCTCTGGTGTAGGTGGCTGTGGGAAGGGTGGATCAGGGATGCTGGGGGCACTGTAAGGCTCTAGGAAGAGAGAGCAGACCAAGTGCAGGCAAGCTGGGACTTCAGCTTCCTCTGCAGCTGCAGAAGGCTAAGGTCTACGTTGGTATTTGGAAAAACTAACAGCTAGAAAACACCACTCAACTCACTTAAAAAATTGCCATCATATTAAATGACACGACACGTATTATTTACGTCCTTTTCATAGTCCCAGCATCTTCAAATAAGGGTCTAAATTGAATAGGTGTCTTACAAGAGGGAGCATGTTTCTAAGTCCTCTAGATACAGGGCCCTCTTCCATCCTTGTTCCCGTCCACATGCAGTCAGATGTTTTATTGAGTTAAAGTTGAAATATCAATGCCACTTGGCATCCTGCTTTTTCTCATTGAATTCAGGGTTTTCTGTGGGCTGTAAGAGGAGACTCACTTGGAGGAATTTCCTAAATTCCAATGCCCAGGCCCCTCCCCAGTGCAACCGAAGCAGAATCTTCTGGGATGGGACCTGGAAATCCATATTTTCAGTTTTTAGGCTTTCAATGCCCACCCTGATTAAGAACTGTTGAGTATCAACACTGTGGCATAAGCATTTTCCACGATGCTAGAGGATTTTCCAAAAATCAGCTTTCATATCTGCCTTCTGTGGATCCATCATAATCTCTTTAGCCACCAGCTGCTCCAGGACAATTATGAGCATAATTTGATGAGCAACATTCGGAATTTGTAATTTTACTTTTAAAAATTATTTCTGGCATTGAAATTGCATAAGATGGACCAGGTCGTACTCCGTGACCTTTTAAAATTGTCTCCTTGTGTCTATACATTCCCCTCCCTTTATGGTCACATCATTTCATCCTCCTCAGCAACTCAGGTACATGTATTTCACAGTCAACTCTGCATTTCCATCATTGTAAAACATAAATATTTCATTACTTTTATATAATAAATTAAATAGTTTACTTTTTTATACAAAATTCTTTCTTTCTTTCTTTTTTCCAAACAATCTTGGGCCTGAATCACTAAATCAAACCAAAACAAAACTTTGGAGATGACCCAAATCAGTGTTTGCCTGTGATTTTCCTGAGGTCAAGCAGAGGGCAGCATTACAAAACGGGAACAAAAACTCACCTCCATCTGAGGCTCCTGGGGTGACGATGTGAACTGCAGAACATGGAAGGAAAAGAAAACATACAAAAGAGTTAAATTACAAACTAATGGTACCATTCATCATTGTCCCTTTTCCCTGTAACATCTGGAAAAGGGAAACATACAATCCATCACCTGAAAATTCTGACTGAAATGACTAGACTCACAGGCAGAACAGAGGTTGGGCCAGCAGTCTTTCTCTTTCCTAATTTGCCTGCCCCACCCCGAGGTCCAATTTGCCTCCCTCTGAGCCTGTAGCCCTGGCTGCAAGTCAGGGCTTCCCCTGGGCAGAGGTGGGGAGGGACGGAGGCGGGCTGAGGCCCTGCACCTGGGAAGCTGCCCTGCCTGGCGCACCCCAGGTAACACATCTACAGGGTGAGCCTCCCTTCCCCCAGCTCAGACAGACCCACTGGGTCATGGCCCTTGTGCTCTGCTGAAAGTATGTGTTAAGGGTGTGCCTCATGTTAGTCCCAGGGCATGGGGGATGCGGAGAGAAAAACCTAGCTGGTCACTTGATTGTGTCACAATACAAGAGAATTCCTTAGCAAAGACACTGTTGTTCTCTGCGGATGGATTGGGGCTGAAGTTGAGACTGAAATACTGGATAGCAGACTAATAAGGCCAGGAGAGGTGTGGTGGCAGCATGACCGTGAGTGTGCAACAGTGCTGAGGGGCAAGCCCAGCTGACAGTGTGGCCAGTTTGGCAAGGATATGGACTTACCCTGGAGGCGAAGAGGAACAGCTTTTAAACCTTGACGTGAAAGAAACAGAATTCTTTGTTTATAGGGGAATGATTGATAAAAGATGAATTTATCTACCAGTCTAGCTGTCTGTCTGTCCATCCCTCCATCCCTCCATCCATCATCTGTCTTATCTGTCCATCGATCCATCAATGTATCCATCATCTAAGCACTATGTATGTATGTATCCATCTATGCATCATCTATCTATATTGGCCCTCTTATGTAATTACATTTGAAGCTCTATTGACCTCCTAGACTTTTCATATACAAGAAGCAACGTACTCAATATATGCTTTAGGTAAATTTAAGTAGGATTTATGTATCCCGTGCTATAAAGTCCTGATTAAAATAATTGCACATTTGACTATCTGCTTTCTATTCTAGTTCCATAATTTACATAGTCCTTGATAATTTTATCTATAATAATCTAGTCTCCTCTGTTAGATAACTTCTTAAGACATGGTACAAATCTTTGAGTTTTTAAAATAATACACACACAAAAGCATGTATGTGTATGTAAATTACATATATTTACATATAGCTACATTGTCCAGATGAATTTTCACTAAGTGATCCTGGCTGTGTACCAGTACACAGATCAAGACCCAGAAGCCATCCTGAGTTCTGCTTCAGGCCCTGTTCACCATCCCTCTTCCTGCCCCATCACCCACAAAGGTAGCCGCGATCCTGACCTGTAGCCACATTTTCGTTTTCTGGGTGCTGTACTTCACAGAAATAGAATCACGTACTCTTTCATCCACCTTCTTTCTCTCAACATCATGTTATGACGCTCCTCCATACAGTATGTGGGCGTAGTTTGTTCTTTCTCCTTGCTGAATAGTCACTACTAGTGTGAATATCCATTCTAGTGTTGTTGGGCACTTGGGTGGTTTCCAGTTTCTGGTTTTTATTTATCGAGGTCCCTTGAATGTTCTAAAACATGTCTTTTAGTGACAACGTGCATGCATTTCTCTTGGCTGTGTACTTACAAGTGGCTTTGCTGGTCCCAAGGGTTACATATATCAACTTTATAGCAGACACTCCAAAAAGATTTCCAAGGTGGTTGTACTCTTCTCAGAAGAGTAAGGAATTTCCAGCTATTCAGTATTATTGTCAACACTTGTTTTTCTCTGAAGGAATTCTACACTTTGAGTCTTATTAATTACTGTATATTTTTTGGCTTTGTTTTAATGTATGCAACAACTGATTTACAAAATTGCATTCCTGAAAATAAGCTACTGAATGGGAAACGTGGACCATTGATGGTCAGTTAGTAACATAAGGGCAGAAACAACCTAGTCCAGCATCATGACTCCTAGGTAGGTGACCAGACACCGGCTTCTTCAAGGGTCACTGACACTGCAGCAATGTCCTGAGACTTCAGGGAACTTCTTTTTGACTCAGAACTCTGGACAGAAATCAAGTATGTTGATCATGCCAAGGCCCTTCCGATGCTCTGCTGTGATCAGGTGATCAGATTCCCCAGATTCAATCCCGTTCCAGGACTGGCAGAGGCAGAGCACCTGTGGGGACTGTGGCCTGGGGGTGGGTCTCAGAGGGGAGAGCTGCCCTCGCCGTGTGCATAGGTGAGGGATGCCTGCATCCACTTCCACAGGTACCCAGCAGCTCTCAATCCAGGGAGTTTTCTGCTGCCTCCACCTTGAATCCGTGTGCCTGGGAGCTCCCTCCTCCCTGTGCCTTGACTATTACTTTCCCTGCTCAGAAAGCAGTCGTCATTGCTCTGTCCAGCTTCCAGCTTCCAAAATGCTTCCATTCTGTTTGTCCCTGTGGGCTTGTGCCTTTGAAGACTCTATTTTACTGTCCTTCCAGATGAATTTGAGGAGAGAGTGAAAACTAATGCAAGTTCTGATCTTTCTTCTTTAATAGGAGGTGGCAAACTGCTTTGTAACTGAACATTTAGAAAGAATATTATATATGTATCTATTTGACAGCTACATAACATCCCACACTAGGAATACTTAATAAATCACTCAACCGTTTACGGTTGTTGGTCACTAGGTTATTTCATAGTTCTCACTACTGTCAACAGCACTGAGGTGAACCATCTGATACATGTGCCTCTCTAGGGTCATTCAGAATTATTCCTAGAGAGACAATAGCTAGGGCAGTGGAGAGTACTTTTCACTCTTCCCTTTTACCTATAGTCGACCCTCCGTATCTGCGGGTTCCACATCCATGGACTCCATCAAATGCCGATGGTGTGCTGTGTTTATGATCTGTGGTTGGTGACATGAGCGTCCACGGAGTTTGATGCACATGGGATCCTGGAACCAATCCCCTCACAAATACCCAGGGATGACTGTATTTGGGTAGATTTTGCCAAATTGGCCCCCAAGAAAGCCTGTACTAGTTTATCTCTCATTAGTGCTGAAAGTGCCTGTTTTTCCATATCTTTTCAATACTTGGCACGACCACTAAAATAATAATGGTCCAAATCGTTGACAATTTGAGAGGTGCAGTTGGAGTATCTGGTTTTAATTTGCATGTCTTAATGTTCATTCTTATTGGGATGTTGAAATGACGTTGTACATGCGTGAGCTTGAAGAGCCCTTGGAACCTGGTGATGGGATGAGGGACTGTGGACTGACTCATCCTCCCACACACACTCTTGTGCCCTCCCCTCATGGGCTCCCCACCTGCTTCCATAGAAAGACAAGCAGGACGGAACAGACAATGATTTGGGGGATCTCAGAGGGTTACAACTTCCCCGTGGCTTCTGTGATGTTCTAAAGTGAGAACTGAGAACAGCATCGATAGATCCTGTGATCTGGCAAACTCAGTGCAGTCTAGTACTTTGGAGATGCGTGTGTCATTATTCTTGCTGAGGCCAGTGGGAACCCAAGAGGCCGAAAGCTTTCGCACACAGAGAGTTTAGCCATCTTGGGAAAAGAGAGCTCACCTTCCACCCTTCCAGTGAGGATCTGGGAGGTTCCTTTTCAGAGTGACCCTCTTGGCCTCTCCAATGGCTTGCCTGCTTCTGCCAGATTCCACTTTTGGAAATGTCCTTTTTATCTTGTCATTTGATGGATTAAAGCCTTTCAATGACCCCCCCACCCCCCATTGTCCAGGGTAAAAGTCAGCTTTCTTTAGCTTGGCATTCAAGCCTTTGCTCCTTATTCACACTTCCAGCTCCAGCGACCTCCCCAAGAAGCCCCCAAACCCACCTTGCACCACTGCTAATGTTCTCTGTTCTCTGCTCCTCCAAATCCTGCTCCTCTGTTAATGCCCCGTATAAGTGGGAGAAGTCACGGAGAATTTGGAGCATTAAAATATATAAACTCTCAGGGTAAGAAAACACATAAACTCTACTTGACGTGCTTGTATTTACCATATGTCTATAACAAAGTCTATAATATCAATTTGAGTTGCCGGGCTCTTTCCAGAATATAATTCATTCTAAATTTTTACTTATCTCTTAAATTCACCCATTTACATTCTTTACTTATAAAAGCCTAAAGGAAACCTTTAGAGAGTAGCCCTAGCAAGCAGGGGCTGGGTTTACAATCAGGCTTTTAGAATTTAAATCAAAGAAATACAAATGCTCAGTGCTTACCAAAGTGTGGTACTTCTTCCCAGGGTTGTGCAACATCATTTCACATGGCGTGCAAACAAACTTAAAAGCATGTATATAACAGTTATGTAATTGCTTTCGTGGGTATTAGAAAAAAGTCCTTAGTATCAAATCCATAATTCACTGGATATTATTTGTGGCAGGAGTTGCTAGCTGTCTATTCAAGTCTGTCCTACTTTCTTTGGTGCACAACCAGACCGCATTTCCCAGCCTTCCTTGCCATTAGATTGGCCATGTGGCAAAGATCTTTCCAGCGTAATCTGAGCAGAATTGAGGAGTGCCACATCCGGCTCTGACCCCAAATGCCTGCCCCTACCATGTTCACCTCTTCATGCTCCTCCCTTCTTTAGCTGACTGGAAGCAACACCCATAACAACATTAGAAGCCATGAGTTAATGATGGCAAAGGTGCCATGGTCTAGATCTCTGTTCAGCAAACTATGGCCCTTTGGCCAAATCTGGCCTGTCATCTCTTTTTAAATTAAAATTTTATTGAAAAACAGCCATGCTCATTTCCCTAGGTATTGTCTATACTACTTTTACTACAACAGTAGAGTGGAGAAGTTGCCAGAAATCATATATGACCCGTAAGGCCTAAAATATTTACCACATGGCCCTTTACAGAGAAGTTTGCTGACCCCTGGTTAGATCCCTGAATGACCATGTGCAGGACAGCCACTTTGTTGACCTGAACAGCCCCCCAGTTCTTTACATAAGCAGGAAATAGGCCCCTGAAATTCTGGGCCCGTTTGCTCCCATAGTTTACCCTGCTCTCACAGTACATTCTTACTCAGCAGGAGCTAAACTAGGCAGTCCCATGTGATTGTCTGATGTAGATGACCTGACTGCCAGTGGTTAGTGCCATGCAGGATGACCACTTACGCCCCTGGGGCAGTGCTCCCCTCCACGACTCACCCCCAGCTCAAATTTCCCACAGGTGCTCTCCCTCACTCAGTACTAGGACCAGATCTACCCTAGGGAGTCTGACCATCTAATTACAGCTGAGCAGCAAGAGCCCTGAGAGGGAGGAACATCATGCCATTTCTCTGAAATGATCTGAGTGTCAAAAAGAAGAAATTCCATAAAGCTCAAGAAGATGGCGCTAGTAAAATTGACCCTTGATGGAGCCAATGCCTTGGTCACCTGTCTAGTGGTCATGATGGTGGATTAGGTTGTCCCAGCGCTTATATTACTGACTGTCAATGGTCTAGTTTTCCCATTGAGTAACTTATTTTTGAGTATAAACTTTTGTAAGTCAGTTCAAGATGTTTTACTTATATTTCCTTATTCACTTCTTTTTTTTCTGAGGAAGATTCACTTGGGGCTAATGTGTGTCAATCTTCCCCTATTTTGTATGTGGGTCACCACCACAGGGTGGCCTCTGACAAGTGGTGTAGGTCCGCACCTGGGATCAGAACCCAGGGCACTGAGCAGAGTGTGCTGAACCTAACCACTAGGGCACCGGGCTCACCCCTTGTATTTACTTATTCACTTTTTACTTTAATATCATTTTAGTTTTTAAATATACAGTGACACATTTTCCATACCTACCTTTAAGTCATAGCAGCTTATGCAGGTCTTCCAGTTTTGGAAATGATGTAAAATTTCCTTTTTGAATGATTAGATTATAGTAAAAAGAACCACTCCACTTAAGGACAACTGCTAATAATAGTACAGACGGTGTGCTTACATGGCAAACCCATGATGTCATGAAGAGAACAACGGAGGCTCCGGAAACTCTTCATGTGTCTAGAATGCAGTAGAAAGTGTCATGGAATTCCACATTCGCAGAATATTGATCAAAGGTGGATTTTGCCTGAGAGATCACCAACCCATAGCCAACCCTGCTGCTTACCACCCCATTGCAAGAAAGGATCCCCGAATGTCACCCAGTGGGGTTTCCAGACCTCTGGGCTCCCAGTGCCCTGTTCTCCACCACGAAGGCTCTGCCTGGTTAATTTCATGGTTAACAGACGAAGTCAAGTGAAGGGCCCAGTAGGACAGCAGCTCATAGCAGTTCAATGTTTGTTCCAGTATGTCCTCTCCGTATAGCTACTGCATAAATTGATGAGGACGGGAGTTGTGAATGCTAATTTGGAGGCCCCAGAAGTGTCTGCTCTCCTAAGGCCTGCCCAACTACTTAGGAGTTAAGGCCAGTTCCTAGGATTTTACTCTTCAGATCATCTAGTTCCACATGAGAAACCTCAGGGAGTTCCCCAAGAGAAAGCGATAATCCCAATCAACTGCCACTGATACAAGAAGAGCTGTATCTCTATCGCTTACAGGTAATGTGATGCAGGGAGATTATACACATTAATCAAAACCGAGGCCTGGCTTTAGGTTTCATAGACTCCAGCCTCTCCCATCACTTCTACAGAGTCATCATGAACCAGGAATGAACTTCCAGACTGCAATCAAACACAGCAGGCTCTGGGAGTGGCTGCCCCTGTTTGTAGAATTGGTTGGTGTCACAAGGGCACATGAAGTTGAACAGTTGGGGTTGGGATAATAATTCATCCCTGCCTTTTATATTGTGCTAAGTCAGCACTTTACAATCTTCACAGACTTTGAGCCAGGGCTGTGTGTCCAGGTTGCAATGGCCAACTGACTGGAGCAAAGGGCAGGATGGTTATGCCTTAACAAGGGTATGCCTGTGTGAGTGAGTGTGCTTTTGTGTGTGTGTGTATTGTGTGCTAAGTGACTAGAAGCAGCCTTGTCTACTTGTGAGGACCACCTAGCTTGTCTGATGTGGATAGAGATGGGGTGCTCTTCATTAGGGTGCTCTTTATGACTCATGTTTCATTCCTAGATGAAAGGGAGGAACACAGGCCAGGTCAGTCTTTGCAGAAGCAAAGATGTCTGAGGATTGACTCTAATGCTGTCATGAAGTCCTCACCCCACCACAGACCCCTCCTCACCAGCCTGCCACAGTGTCTAGAATTAGTGCAAATGAGCATCCCTTTTTGTATTTGTGTCTCCAGAAGCTTCATTTCAGCTATATCCTATAACTATGGCCATGGCCAAGAACCAGGGAGCTTTTTAATATTTTCAGATATTTTATGGCTGCTGATGGCCCAGTTCTCTCTGATGTCAATAGTGGTCTGCCCTGGGCAAAGACGGGCTTGCCAATGACACTGAGAAAACAGTGTGAGTGTTTGCAAGGCACAGCTGTCTCTTTTCTGCACTGGCCTGGAGACAGCCCTGCTTCACATCTGCCCCCTCTCCAATGGTAATAACGAACCTCATGACTCCAGTTAATGTCGGGGGAGTGGGGCATGGGTTCCTGGCTGGGCAGCATTTTCTCAGTTGTAAGTCCACACTGGGAGAGGGATCCATGAAGTGTGAGCCATCAGCAAGCGCCTCAACCACCTGGTCACTACCTCTCCCAGGAACCCCAGTATTTCTGTTTGCAACCAACCTTCCAGGCAGCCTGAGGACCCAGGAGGGGTCAACAGGATGGTACAGCACTTTGAAGGGGCAGATGTGGAGGAGATCCCAGAAGAGAGAGGCTGTATGAGTTCATCCAGAGGGGGACCAAGCATGTGCTTAGGGCACCAGAAAGTCGGTTTGTCAGAAGTTTTTGATACCACAGTAGCGTGGTTGAGAGTACGGGCTGTAATGTTTTGCAGCTTTTGTGCAATTCTCAGCTCTACCTCATACTTGATGTGTGACTGTGGGCCAGTTCCTGACCATGTGATCCCCTGGAGATAATACTCTCAACTCGAAGGGTTATTTTGAGGACTAAGTGAGATCCTGCAAGTGACGTACAGCACAGTGTTGGCCTCACAGTCCAGCAAATGTCTGAATGAATAAAAGTGGAAAATACAAATGAGTACAAACACTCACAGTCCTACAGCGAGGAAATGGCTGTTATAACACTAATTAGATGAATAACCTTCCAGATTTTTTTCTGTGTAAATAAAGATATATATTTTTACTAAAGTGGGATATTATAAATGACTGGATTTTCAAGAAAATATTTATTTTATTGAAATATAATTCAAAAACCCTGAAATTCACCTTCCTAAAGTGTGCAAGTCTGTGGTATTGTTGTATTCACAGAGGTGTGTAACCATCACCACTATCTACTCCCAGAACCTTGCCCTCCCTCCACAAGGAAACCTCACAGCCATTAGCAGTCGTTCCTCCTCCTCTCCTGCCCAGCCCCGAGAAATGCTAATGCACTTTCTGTCTCTGTGGAGGGGCTTATTCTGGACATTTCTTATAAATAGAATCACACTATATGTGGTCTTTGGTGTCTGGATTATTTCGTTAGCGTAATGTTTTCAAGATTCTTCCTTGGAGTGAGTGAAAACATCCATGTTGTAGGAAGTATCCATACTTCATTCCTTTTTATGGCTGGACAATATTGCATTGTCTGGTTAGACCACCTTTTCTTTGTGCGTTCATCAGTTGATGGACGTTGGGTTGTGTCTCCTTCTGGCTGTTACGAATACTGCTGCTGTTGATGCACAAGTTCTTGTCTGGACGCGTTCTCAACTAACTTGAGTACAGACCTAGGAAGGGAATTTCTGGGAAATATGGTAACTCTGCGTTGAATCTTTGAGGAACTGCCAAACTGTTTCCCGAAGCAGGGATAATGATTTTTTTTTTTCTTTTTGAGGAAGATTAGCCCTGAGCTAACATCTGCTGCCAATCCTTCTTTTTTGCTAAGGAAGATTGACCCTGAGCTTACATCCGTGCACATCTTCCTCTACTTTCTATGTGGGACGCCTGCCACAGCATGGCTTGACAAGTGGTGCGTAGGCCCACACGTGGGATCCGAACAGGAGAACCCCAGGCAACTAAAGCGGAATATACGAACTTAATTGCTGCACCATTGGGCTGGCCCCCAACAGCCATAACGATTTTATAATCTGTTTCTTCCCTTCACAATAGATCATGACTGTCTTTCCTTGTCAATAAATAGCCGTGTGCATCACTAGTTTGAGTGAACGCATAGTATGTCCTTAGCCAGCTGTACCAGAGTGTCTTTAACGGATTCACTATTGTTAGACATTCAATGATTCTATGAAACAGGCTTCGAGCATCTTGCTCATGTCCCCAGCAG